>NW_017618993.1:590000-657500 GCF_001879475.1 Ipomoea nil
TCTCAGGCAGGCCATTATGAAGATATATTAACAAATCAAAGTTGGATAATTATACTTACCACATTGGCCTTGATCTTTAACGGGAGTAACGGCTCCCTTCTTCCTCCAATCCACTGTAGTTGGAACTGAACTCACATTTTCATACCTAAATGGGGTATTGGAGGAGCACTCGTGAGGCAATTTGTATCCATTCCGAGATGCTATGAATTCCTTGTTCGTCAAATCGGCAAATGCATTGATGCCTAGCTTATAAGGCTTGGTTCCAGCTTTGTTAAAAGACTCAATGTATTCTACATTCTCTTTGAAAATGTTATATCTTTTTGTTTTCTCGACTTCGTTTTTGTAAACGCGTCCATACTGAGCCATCCACTGCTCATGCCTCACCGCCATCAATGAATCAAGTAATGTTCGAGACGTGGCTAAATAAGCCGACGTTGCAAACACCAGTGCAAGAGCAATGAGGAGCTTCAAGCTATTGGAAGCCATAGTTGACAACCTTAAACTACCTTAAAAAAATTGTTGTAAAATGTTTACAACTCTAATGTGTATGTTGTGAGTGAATGCATTAATGGGTTAAAGATGCAGCGCTATTTATAGGGGTTTGGAATTTCATTGTCACAGAATCTTATCACGGAATTGGAAGTAGATTCAATGGAAAAGCCGGCAAGTTACAAATTAAATGATAGCGACAATATAATGAAGTTCCAATTTCATACGTAGACGCTAGGCTCTAATGTTGTGCGTTAGCCGTTAATTAACGGGCAATCAATAATTAATATTAGAGTAATCCTAAACTTTCCTCCTAAACTTATTTTATATTAAACAGTGAGATAAATTTGGAGAAAATAGTTATATTAATTGGAATAAATAAATAAATCATACTGTTTCTCCTAATTTATCTTACAAATGATAGCGACAATGAAGTTCGAATTCCGTAGACGCTGCATTGATGGAGGAGGACTCTAATTTTGTACATTAGCCGTTAGTTAATGGTGCCAATGCCTATTGCGTTTGAGCTTATTCATGGCCAATCAATTGTATTGTGTGAGCAAAACTTTGTAGAAGTAATTTGAAATTTTTTGGATCACGAGGGAAACTCGCCGTCACTTTCCAAAGGTGTGCATTAAGTAAACTCCATTATATAACTCTAGCCCGCAAAGACCACAATAAGGTAAACCAGCTTAGGTTGTCCATAGTGTTGAGATTAATAAGAACAAGGAAAAATAACAATGGCAGAGAAGGGTAAAGAAGCCAAGATTTACGTGGTTCGGCAGAGTGCCTACATCCACGGGAGTGAAACAATTCTCTTATTCATAGTGATGGTGATAGTGGTGACACAACTCCTTAGGGATATAACCAATATATTTATAGGCATCTAATCCCTATACAAAGGGTCTACCCATTTCACTCTTATTCTTAGTATGAGACAAACTCATCCCTATATGAGACAAACTCAACAATCTCCACCTTGGCGAATATGCTCTTTAGGAGAAAAAGATAACTCAACAAATCTCCACCTTGACGAATATGCTCTTTAGGAGAAAAGACTTATCTCACCATCTCCACCTTTACATATATGCCATTTAGGAGAAAAGACTATCTCCACCTTTGCAAATATGTCCTTTATGAGAAAAAAAAAGATAATTCAACAAATCTCCACCTTAGCAAATATGTCCCTTAGGAGAAAAGACTTTTCTCACCATCTCCACCTTCACAATTATGCCCCTTAGGAGAAAAATATTTATCTCACATATACACATGGATAGGAACAATCATGTTTATCCCAACTAGCCGGCCATATACACCACGCAGCATCAAACGTTTTCCAGCATGTACACGAACCGCTTTGTCCCAAGCCATTCGCCCCTCAGCCGTCGACCTGTTATACCAGCTGCGACTCATGCTTACTGTCCCGTTTAGCTGACCTCCTGCATCTAGCCCATACCAGGTCCATATCCCCTCCTGGTATCCACGCTGCCCCTAACACAACAGCGCCCCTGCAAAGTCACACTAAACCCGTGTGCCTTGCCCAATGCTCCACTAACCAGCAATTACCACTGGCTAGCAACATGCACAACGCAGCATCAAACATTCCTAGTGCATGTTCACGAATCGCTTCATCCCGAAGCGTCCGCCCATACCAGCCGTGACTCATGCCAAGCCCGGCCCATACCAGGTCCATGTTTTATGACAAGCCCAACCCGTACCAGCCGTGACTCATGCCAAGCCTGGCCCATACCAGGTCCATGTTTCATGACAAGCCCAACCCATACCAGCCGTGACTAATGCCAAGCCTGGCCCATACCAGGTCCATGTCCCCTCTTGGTATCCGCGCTGCCCAACACTACAGCGCCCCTCACCACTTTCTCATCTAGCATCTAGAAACGCCCAACAAGTCCAAACAATGTTCAAACTTGTTAGTTACCGCTAGAACATCACTTTCACTATAATAAGAGTCATCCGCATGAACCATGTTCATAGCTTCCTGCTTCTTCAACTCCTCCCAATCAGCCTCTTCCAGATTAGTTGGTTTTTCCGTCTTCATGGTTTTCAGAAGGCCCTAGTATGCCAACAAATTCATTACCCTAGACTGCCATAGCCCAAAATTCTCTATACCATCAAACTTTGATACCTCGAATTTTGTACTTGAACTGGTCATCTCAACAGTGCTCTGATACCAATTTGTTGAGATTAATAAGAACAAGGAAAAATAACAATGGCAGAGAAGGGTAAAGAAGCCAAGATTTACGTGGTTCGGCAAAGTGCCTACATCCACGGGAGTGAAACAATTCTCTTATTCATAGTGATGGTGATAGTGGTGACACAACTCCTTAGGGATATAACCAATATACTTATAGGCATCTAATCCCTATACAAAGGGTCTACCCGTTTCACTCTTATTCTTAGTATGAGACAAACTCATCCCTATATGAGACAAACTCAACACATAGGTAACCGGCTCAAACCAAAAATGTCAATAGACTGCGGCTCAAACCAAGAATGTCAATAAATCGTTCCACTGGGAATTGAATTTAAAATTTTGTGGTTACCAAACTAACAGACTGACCAACGTGAATGTGATAGTGCCCAATTTAAAACTTTTATAATACCATAAAGAGTTATACATTAGTTGGAACATGATGACTCAACTGCATTTCACCCCATTCTTGATCCTTTTTTATGCTCAATTCAATGTGTTTATTTGAGTTTTTGAACTAAAAGTTGTGTTTTATGCTCAATTGCACTCTAACACTTGAGCGAAAATGAATTTTACTTGCCCAGCTCATGCATGTGCAAGTTCCTTTGGTTTGTGGTTTAGATGGCGGTTGGTCCAAAAAGGTGAATAAGGATGGTTTAAGGCAAAAGAAGAGCTTTGTGAGGTTTATTTTAACATCATTTGCTCAAACATTCGTGTTTCTATCTAAGTTACTTGTTTCAAATTACTTGTATCTTTCTTAATTTCTTAGAAAATTGAATGTGAACTCTTCTAGATGACTGTTTTGAAATGAACAATCCTTTATGGGATAATTGTCAGCTTTATAGGAGAGTATAGGTTTTGACATCATCAAAAATGGGAAAATTGTTAGGAACATATCTATTAAGATTTTGATGATACCAATGTAACTTAGATTGTAGGCCCCTAACTTTTTGTCAATTCTTTTGCTACCTTCGTTCTAGACAAAAAGGTGCTATAACTCACCATGTAATTCGTGTTAAGATAGTCAAACACACGAAACCGAGTTATGATCTTTTAGTTAGTCTTCTTGGACGAAAGAAGATCAAATGATTGAAGCAGAAGCTACATCAGCAAGAGAGTCTACCTCTCGGATTTTCAACAAATGGAGAGATGCCCTCTTATAGGATGAAAGCAATCTCTCGTGAAAAGACGTTAAGTCTATAATCAGACTGCCAAGACAATCCATCTTCTCATAATTCAAGGAGAATGTTGTCTATGTCTCAGCTGATGAATCATCCTAGGAACAAGTTATCCTAAGGACAAGGAGCACATAAATCAAGGTGCATTAAATGCCATTGTACCTCTTTTTCAGAAGCTAGAATACAAAACTTGCAGAAGTTCTTGCCCTAGGGGTGAAGAATAAGTTTGGTTTCGTAGATGGAAGCATTGTGTGCCCAGGGGAAAGTGATATGAGATATGCGATCTGGAAAAGATGCAACGATATTGTGTGCTCCTAGATCCTGAAGTCGCTCAGCCCAACCATAGCAGAAAGCGTGTTATACTTTGAAGTAGCTGAGGAGATTTGGACAGCTCTGAGGAAAAGATATTCACAGGCTGATCCAAATAGAATAGCAGAAGTTCAGAATGCAATCTACAAGAATGTTCAAGGTACTTTGTCTATCAATGAGTATTTTACTAAGTGCAATGTTCTATGGGAACAATTAAATGCAATGAGACCTATGTACATGTGTGAATGTGTGCCTAAGTGTTCTTGCAAACTTATGAGTAAGATACAAAAGGATAGAGGGGAAGATCAGGTGATAAGATTCCTAGAAGGATTGAATGAAGAGTTTGAAACTATAAAGTCAGGGGTATTGGTGATGGATCCCATACCAAACATTGAGAAGGTTTGAACATGGCCTTGAAGCTGGAAAGAAAGCTAAATGGATCTGGAAGTCATAAGAACAATGAAGTTGCTTATTCCAATGCAACTCAGTATCAGAATGCTGATGAACAATCACTGGTGGCTACCTCAACCTCATATGGTAAGAAAAAATTCAACAACACAGGGAAGAATGTTCCAAAATGCACATACTGTAATATGCTTGGTCATACTGTTGAGAAATGCTATAAGAAGCATGGCTACCCCCCTGGATGGGTAGCTGGTTACAAATCCAAAAGCAGGCAGAATAATGACAATCAACAGACTCAAAATGGCTCAGTAAACCAGGTTGGAGACATAGGCCTATCTGCTGATCAATTCCAGAGGTTGTTGTCATTATTGCAGAATCAAAACCAGGGAAGTCAAGCATCCACTAGTGCTGCTCTCACAGTTGGAAAATCTGGAATCAGAACAGACTTCAGAGACAAACCAGAAGAACCTAAGGAAGGCAGGTCTATTTCTAACTATCTTGTTAATTCCATTTTGAATTGCTCAATAGTTTGGATTCTAGACTCAGGAGCCACAGACCACATTACTTGCTCCTTAGAATATCTTGAGAATTGTCATAAGGTTCAGGATATCTCTATCAAACTACCTAATGGACAAACAGTGGAGGTTGCTAATGTGGGGGAAATCAAACTTTATCCAAATCTGCTATTGAAAAATGTTCTTCATATCCCAACATTTTCTTTCAATATCATTTCTGCTAGTAGATTGGTTAGGCAGAACAGCTGCAAACTTATTATGAATGATGTATCATGCAATATTCAGGATCCCTGTGGAATAGTGCATGGTTTTGCTGAAGAAAAGGGTGGACTGTACTTGGTCAAGCATCCACCTGCTAAGAAGAAGGATGGTCAGTCTGATAGAATTGATGATAGACAGTGCAGTGCTGTGACATTGCAATTATGGCATAATAGATTAGGACATTATCCTATGGACAAGATCCAATACTTGTATGGAATAAAACATGCTCAGTCTAATAAAAGTCATGGCACTGCTTGTGATAGTTGTCATTTTGCTAAACATAAGAGGTCTCCTTTTCCTTTGAGCACATCTAGAACTGAAAATTGTTTTGATCTAATCCACATGGATGTATGAGGACCATTTGCAGTTGCATCCCAAAAAGGGGAACACTATTTCTTAACAATAGTGGATGATCACAGCAGATTCACCTGGACTCACCTCATGAGAAACAAGTCTGAAGTTAGATCTTTATTTCAAGCTTTCTATCAGTATGTTGATACACAATTCTCAACAAAGATAAAGATTGTGAGAACAGACAATGGAAGTGAGTTTCTTATGAATGCTTTCTTTGATGAGAAAGGCATTGTCCATCAAAAGTCTTGTGTGAACACTCCACAGCAGAATGGAATAGCTGAAAGAAAACACCAACATCTATTGAATGTGGCAAGGGCCCTGAGATTCCAATCTGGGCTACCAATGGAGTTCTGGAGTCAGTGTATCTTGCATGCCTCTTATCTAATTAACAGGCTACCTACTCCATTAAATAATGGACAGTCAAGGGATCAGGCTTGTTCTTGTCAAATTAAGCCCCAAGGACAGTCTTGTCTTTTCATCTTTTTATTCTGTTATAACCGTTTTCTTGGAGGCTTTCATATATAACGCTTCTTGCTGCTGTAATAAGAAACTGAGACAAACAAATGAGAGTTCATCTTCTTCTTCTTCTTTGCAATGTGTTCAATCACCAAAGTTCATCATCTGTATTTTGCATAATCCAACAGAACATGTACGTAATTCAAGTTCTCAGTATTGATAGGGTGAGCCAAGAATTCTCACTAAAGAGAAGCAATGTATATAACGTTCTTACAAAACAGTATTTCGTAACCTTGAATGTAAATCATGTACACCAATATAGGGGGAAATAATTTCTCATAGGAAGCATTTATTTTTTATATTCTTTTTCAATAAATAAATACAAACCAGCCGAACGTATATGGGTGGGGCAATGCAAAATATACCGCAAACCACAGCTTCATATTAGTGATTAATATTCATCTCTATAATTTTAGGATGTTTGATTTTCCGGCGGAATGGAGGGTTTTCGGCCTGCGTAGAAGATAAAAACATAGAAGAAGAATAGATTAGAAGCAAAAGATCAAAATTTCCTCATTATTTTATTATTTCGGTCATTTTTCGTCCACAATTTGGCTGGTAGATCATAATTGATAAAAGGAATAAGATTCAAATTGGCCACTGAACGTAACTTGAAAATACAATTAGGCTTATGAATGGAAAAAAATTTTTGCAATTAGACCACTGAACACTTCAAAAACGTGCAATTAGGTCACTGAACACTCCAAATGTATGCAATTTCACCGGATAGCAGGGTACCATCAATTTTAGCAGGTTACATGCTTACGTGGCAGCTGAATTGACATTTTAAATAATTTTTAAATAATTTTAATAATAAATTTAAAAAAATTGAAAAAAAATAAAAATAAATAAAAAATAAAACGACTGGCCACCCCGTCATTTTTAATTTTTTTTTTTCTAAAATTTATTAAAAATTATTTAAAATGCCAACTCAGCTGCAACGTAAGCAGGTAACCTGCTAAAATTGAAGGTAACCTGCTATCAAGTGAAATTGGATACATTTGGAGTGTTCAGTGGTCTAATTGCATGTTTTTTTTCGTTCAGTAGTCTAATTGAATTTTTAAGTTACATTCAATGGCTAATTTGAACCTTAGTCCTTAATAAAAATTGAATAGTTAGGGTACTCAATTATTAGTTTTGAAAGTCGTGAATTGAAATGAACAAGATCCAATAGTCATAGGGCCAAAAGTGTAATTAACTCAATCACAATTATAATCTCACTATTAATATTTAAAATGGCCAAAAAAATAAAATATAGAAAATCAATGCTGTCAATTTCGAACTCAAGACATTTTATACACTATCAACAACCACACAATCTAAGCTAACTCATTATTCAGATAAGGTTTTTGATGAGGACAATTTTCACACATCCATAAAGTATCAAATCACAGTATAGAGTTTAGATATCATTCAACTTAGATAACTCTTGTAATGTTAGGAATTGATGCAAAGTGTAGTTAAACACAAGGTAAAACTATCGTTATAGAAGCTAGGCCTATCGTTAATGATTTGGTTTGATATGATTTAACAAATAACAAAATAGACTTGCAAAACAAAGGATCGGGACTTGGTTGATTCAAGCTAAGATGCCAAATATTGTGCTAAGGATTAGGGGTTTAAATCAAGGCATAGAGTAATTGAGATGCACAAAAGTATCCAAATACCACTCTCGTAGTTATTTGGACTTGCAACCTCACCTTGAACTCCACTCTCGTGGCAATTCAACCCAAGGATGCCCAAACAAGAGCACAAGGCAAAGATTCCCCTTAACACCCAAAATACTCTCGTATTGGACATTAAGTGTGTAAATGTGTGGCTAGTGTACAAGCTCTATTCTCGTCAATGTTGCAAAATACACTAGGCGCCCCCTAAGCGCCAGATTTTTTATTTATTTATTTATTTTATTTAATTTTTAATTAAAAAAATTAACTAAAAATTGTAAAAATTCACTAATAAAACATAAGGTTCCTCTAGTTTTTTCTTACGAACTATTTACATAAGTGGTTGTATAATTGTTCAAAATATTGTTGAAACTATCTAATTAAATACATAAAAAATTAAAATTAAGAGCAAAAGAAGCATTTTTTGAGAAATTGGAGGGGCAAACCGCCTACGGCGATTTCAAAAAGAATTATTTCGGTGGACAGATCTCGAAAAAAATACGCGATTTCAAAACAAGAATTGTCCAAAACGGATAACCGATTCAAAAGTTATGCCTTGTCAAAGTTTCTACACTTTTGAACAATCATAAAAGAAAAAACAAAAAAACAAAAAAAGGAAAAAAAAATGGGCGGTTCAGCCGGCTAGGCAGTCTAGGCGGCCGCCTAGACCACCTAGCTGCCCGCCGCGGAGGAGCCATTAATTTGGGGATAATTTAAAATTTTTTTTTTTTGTTTGGATGACTCATATGCCATTTTTGGTTAATAAGTTACTTGTCTTAGCATGCAATTGTAATTACTCTCTCTTGTTGGTTAGTGATTTGTTATAGTGGTGCTTGTTGCATCTCAATTTGTGATTGATGATTTGAAGTATAACACACAATTGATCTATTCCCTTGCCAATAGCTTTGTTAACCACTTAATAATTGGATTAATTATTGATCTTGTGTGTTATGCATTGCTAGTGAAGGCTTATGTGCGATTCCAGTCATGGTGTTTTGCTAGAACTTGCATCATTACTCCCTAAGTGAAGTATAAGTTTTTCATGTTTTGAAGTGATTTAGGCCATATATATTTTTATCCTTTGTGTCCCAATTGTGCCTTTCGTTTGTTTAAATAAGTGCGCCACTAAGCACTTATTGTTAGATAATAATAAAGCTAACATAAACTGAAATAAACGAGTAACCTGACTCGTTACAGCGGAAGCTTTAGGACCTTTGAACATCCCTAGCCATAGTTGTGGAAATTGCCTCTGTGATAAGTGCATTTTTGTCTATATTTTTACCCCTTCTTGAACCCATTTTATTTTTAAATTGCTTAAAAACTTGTGTGAATTGTGACTAAGTTATGTTGGTTTTATTTCAAGGTGCAATCATTCACAACAAGTGAGAAATTCAATGATTTTTGGAAAGATCCTAACAATTCTTGGACCAAGAGATCAATCAAAGAGTTTGGAATGCATTTAGGAATTTCAAGAGTACCGTACTGCCTCCCGTACGCCCATCCATCAGCCCATCCAAGATTTGAAAAAAGAAGCAGGTGGCATACGCCCTGCCGTACGCCCGTACGCATGCCAGTACGACCATTCCAGTGTTCACTGGAAATGCACCCAAAATGGTACTGCCTGGCGTACGCCCATCCCTGAGGGCGTCCCACTGTGCTCTGCTCTATTTAGGCGCGTTTTTGTGTCATTTCAACTCGGTTTTGACTCTTGTTAGAACCCCAGACACTCTCATTTACTTGCCTTCATATTTTTAGGTTAGATTAGGCTTAGATTTATGTTTCTTAACACTTTTGAAGCTTGTAATCTTGGATTTGAAGCTTGGATTCCAACATTTCAAGATTCTACCATCCATTTTCAATAGAGAAGTTTTCCTTCCTTTTATCTCTTTTTTTGCAAGATTTATGTTTGTTACTTATGCTTTTGTGTTCTTTATGCTATTTAATCATGAGTAGTTAGTTTATTAACTTGAGTTAGGGTTGTATTATCTATCTCGATGCTTGATTTGTGATTATTGCAAAAAAAAAAAAAAAAGGGGAAGAACTCCAACCTAGGGTTCATGTGTTTGTGAAGGTTTTGTATTTATATCTTGTTAATGTTTGATGTACACATTTATTAGCTTGTTTTTGGAGGATTCCTTGCCTCAACGAGAGTTGGGTGATGAATCCAAGCCACCCCTTGCATAGACCCGATTTTTTCCTACGAAAATAGGGGAAATTGGGGGCTTTAGATGCTTTGTGTGCTTGATGGACTTAGAATTGATTCACCACGAAAGTGGGACATTTCCTTGTCCTAATCCTTGTTTATTAATCACGAGAATGGTTCGTAGACTAGGATACCTACGTGCATTCCCGCTTGATTCCTTGGTTACTTGTTCTCCCTAATCCCTTAGGTTGTTAAAGCATCTAGAAGATAATGCTCCCTAGCTTGAGTCCCATTTCTTTATTTCATGTTTACATCTTGTTAATATGTGTTTGTGTTACTTTGTTTAGTTACCGTAGCCTCAATCTCGTTATGATTTGCTTAGCTTCTTGTTGATTTCCTTATGCTAGTGTCTAGTTTCTTGTGATTGCATATTGCGTGCCATATCCCCCAATCTCCTGAGGGCGATATAACACACCCGAGCTCACATCTTATTTTTGCTACATCACTCTGGAATGGTAAAACTGTAGAAAGTGTTTTGTCTACCACTTCTCTCCCGAATACTCGATGGTGCGTGTATGCTGAACACGGGAGCTGTGGGAGGACTATTTTGCTTAGATGCCTACATCCCATCAACGTAGGCAGATATTCAGTTAAAGTTTAACTGAATATCCTGAGTTGCCTAACATATAAGTCACTAACTGACTTAATCTTCCACTTGCACCACAACCACCCAATAATACAATATATTATAATATATTATATTAGAGAAAATACTTACATTCTCCCACTTGGTGCAAGTACGGGCACAACCTTCATTAAAGAACAAAATGCATGAACCATAGTAATACGTCATCTACTAATCAAGTGAGTAATATCTTCTATGATCACATGCATTTTAAATTCCCTAACTTAGGTTCTTTATGAACAAACCCTACGTTTATTCTTAGTCCCTTAATGGATGTTTCTCAAAATATATTATGTGCACAACTGAAGGAAGAAACCATCCAAATTCACTATATGATCTCCAAAATCTTAGAAGCATGCATTAAGTAGAGATATCTCAATGTTAGCATAATGCTAACTATATTTTATGACTTGTTTATAAGTTAACATAAACACTACCTCTAACGGCTAAGAGCTTGGAGTTGACACGTCTGTCACTCTCACTCATTAAGATAGCCAAAAGATAGTCAAGTCACAGAAACATTCCAATGACATAAACCATAAGGTCTAAGTCAATAATTTGGAATCTTAAACATACACCAACTTCTCAAATAGTCTCAAGGTTCACCTCGAAATTAATTGAACATAACGAGTCTCACTTATAGGTCTTGCAAAATTGTTTTGAGCCTTACAAATCAAAAAGGCACAGGATCAATTTTGAAGAACCTAAAGACTCTATTAATTGCTAAAGAATTTATTAATTGGTAGTGCACCACAAGTTAAATGATTTCGTTCTAATAAATTCATTAATATTGTTACAACATTTTCATATATATGTTGCACAATCAAACGTTCGATAAAATGAACTTATGAATTATAAGAACAAAAAACTAAATTAATACTTGTGGAAACTTTTGGACTTATTGCTAGACGTACAATCCAATTTGGAATGTATGAAAACAATTAAATCCATCAGCTTTAGTGGAGTATTTTAATGATCTTTTCTAAATGATCACTCCCACTGAATAAGATATTCTTTAGCCAAATTAATGATATAACACTCATAATTGATTTGACCAACTAAATAATGAAGATATAATTCCCCACCATTAGTTGGGCATACTAAATAATCAATATTTGGTTCCAATTATAGTCCAACTAAATGAATGATAATGAGGACATGATGCAACACCATAGTTGGACATACTAAAATAATAAAATACGTCTTCCAAAACCAAGTTGGAATTCGGCTCAGAAGATATATTTTATTATTGGAATCCATAAGAGGTATATCATACCACGCAACTTACTATAGTTAGTCCAAATAACCAAGTAAGCTTCGTGAAAAATAATTAGTAAAAGGTGTATCTAAATTTTGGGAAGTGACTAAATACATGTTTTGCCAATGCAAACCACGAAACTTAGAATTATAATTGAACTAAATTTATAAATTCTAAGAAATTGAGATAAAGTTATTATCTAATGGGTTGATGAATTTATTGACATAAAACTTGCATGTGGGCTAAAGTTTTAATTCTATTAAATTCAATTAAGAAATCGTAATGATAATATTTTAATCTCAATTACTAAATGGCCAGAAGAATCTAGTGACATAAAACTTGCTTGTGGGCTAAAGTTTTACTCAATAAGATCCAACTGAAATTTTATGATGAAACAATTATCGAATGAGTTGAAGAATCAAGTGACATAAAAACTTGTCCGTGGGCTAAAGTTTTAATTCAATTAGATTCATTACAACCATACAATTATCAAATGAGTTGAAGAATCCAACGACATAAAACTAGCCTGTAGGCTGAAGTTTTAGTTCAATTAGATTCATTACAACCATTATGAGAAAAAAAACTTAAGAGATCATGTTCCTTATCTTAATCCCTGTGGGCAAATTAAGATATATGACCTAAAGTTTACATCATAAAATTAAGCTTCATGATAAAGGTGAAAATTATAAAATTCTTTATTCGTATCAACACTGATAAAACTACTAAACTACATTCTGATACATAATTGCCTGTGGGCTAAATTATGATCATAGTTCAATATTTCATCCTAATTAATCATACAAATATAACGAAATTGCATGTGGGCTAAATTCCATCATATTACATACAATTAATCACAATTGATATGTCTAAAACTTTATGTGACCCTAACAACTCAATATATAATTTTAACTGATTAAGGATGCTGTGGCTACTCCCCAACTAATTAAAATTATAGGATCACTAGGCATTTATCATTGCAATCTTTATGTGATTTGAACTTTTAGACAATTTTTAGTAAATTAAAGATGCTGTGGCTACTCTTTAATTAATCTAAAATTGTTATCACTTGGCAAAAGGGGAATTTAAAGCCTAACAAACAAATTAAACCAACACATGAAAGACAATTATTAGGTATACTCCCAGGAAAGTTGGTCGAGACGCTCGGTTAAATACCAACTCCTTAAACAGAGTAGCGTCGCAAGGGGACTAGTAGCAACAAGGCTTTTAAGCCAGGGCCATAGAACTAGTATTCCTCCCCAAGAAACTTCCCTAAGTCATGCATTCTCATGTTTGAAGTAAAATCGTTTGGGAGATCTATAAAATTGTAGATTCACCTATGGATAAGGCTTTAAATTGATGAACTAAATTGATGGACTAAACATGCTTAAATTCAGGCACTACCGCAACAAATTTTATGCATATATAGGTCCAATTTAATAAGGAACTAATATAATTCCATCATAAAGTATGCATTTCTAAAGGCATAATAAAATTGCATAACTTAAAAAAATAGAATATTATGCGGTGGACAAGTATGCATAAAATCAAACATTAAACTCATATATTCTAAATAAATTTCATAAACCAAAACAATTTTAAATATGAGCAATAACCTCAAAGTTCTAACCAAAGGAAATCCAAAATTTGAATAATAATGTAATAGATATATACTTGAAAGGTTAAAAAAAAAAACTATAAGCCCAAAAGTTTTAATTGCATAAAATCAACTTTGTGAGAAACAAGCTAAATTCACAAATATCAGGCCATAGTATATGTTTTATTCATAAATAAAAAATCTCACAAATTCTAATTGCATAATTAAACTTAATATTATGCACTTAATGTGATTAAAAGCATAAAACAATCTAAATAGTATGAAAAACACCAAATCTGTATTCAATTATTCATACTTAACTAAATGTGGGCAATAACATCTAAAATCATAATTCAAATAAATTATGTGATAGATTGCCAAGAAAACATGTTTTTTTCCAAAATCTGAATTGATTCAAAAGCACACTCCAAAACTTAATTAATAGTATTATTAATGGCATAAAATTGCAAATAAACAAAAAAAAGCAATAAATAGCCATAATAATAGTATTATGTTAATTTGGAGACTAAATATGAAAAAACAATAGTTAAAACTTGTTAACCTTTAAAACATTTTCGGATATCACTTCAAAATTTAATAAAACTTAAGTCCGAAAATAAATGCCACATAAATCAATTTGGAAACAATTCATGACTTAATACCATAAAAATGATGTTATCATTAATTAAAATGTTGATAGTAATAAGGAGCATTATAATCACCATTAACATTTAATAATGACAAACATAGTAAACTTAATATTTCCATATTCTCAAGGATAAAATGTGACTATTTCAAAACGGTTAATAGCTATAACAGTAGTTACCAATAATAATAAACTATAATTAACGATTTGCGTACCTTAATGATGCAAACTGCATTTATCGATAGCACTAACAGCGATAGCGAAGAAAGCCTCCAAAATCTCCCATCTTCACGGAGAGTTTAGTTGAATCGTCCAATGGTACGTAACAGTTTATTGGTAACACTTAATTACCATTATTAATAATAATGAAAAATGAAGTGACATGAGTAATCTTACCAATGTACTAAATATAGTAGATTACCATGAATGAATAATTATTATGAAAAATAATAAATGAGATTAGCCCCTAAACTTAATAACATTAATTAATAATGTAAATTAATAATAATTACAATAAATGTAAAAAAGTAATTAAGGGATGCTAAATACTAATCTCAATTTACCACATAATAATTAATCAAGACTATAATGAGTCGAACACTAAAATTAAGGTATAGCCAAATTACCAATAATGTAAAGGCAACATAACTATGTACATTGCTTAACATGCATTAAGAAAACAGAATATTATTGTTAAGGCCCTGAAAACTATTAATAGATTAAAAACATAATTAACTTAAATAATAATTATAATTCTTAATGGCCAAAACAATAATTATAATTCTTAATGACTTCAAATGGTAATTGTAATCCTTAAACCCTTAATGACTCAAAATCACGCAATGGTAATAATTATAGCACAAATTGCTTAAGTCAGGCCCATAAACCTTAATGTCCCAAGTTAGTTATAACATGAATAATAAATGGTTGTGTTGAAATAGATCCAAACATTAGATTATTACCAACTATACATACCGTTAACAAAGTACTATAGTTAGTAATAATTAAAACTTAATAAACTAAACACATTATAATTAAATAAAAGTGCTACAATTATTATTAAAAATATCAATCAAATAATAGCACGATGCCAGGGTCCATACTGACCAAGATAGGTCCTAAATAGCTTGTTCAAAATATGTTTTAAAGTCCCATGTGAAAAATAGGACTAAAGTATGCTCAAAATTAATTGAGAAACCAACAAGCTGTCCTATAATGTCCAAAATTAGCCTAAGGATTCAAAAATGAATGATATTTAATATTAAATCTATGAGTTAATAATATGCTATATCCAACCTTAATATAGGCTTTTCTAAATGTACAATTATAATAAAATAAATTTTAAAAAAAAAATATACAAAGCATGATTGGATTTTTGCAAATTAATATATTATTAACTCATAAATACTAAATAAATTGCAATAATTCAAGCAATTTAATATGCACATCAATATTAAATTAAGATTCAAGTAGCAAATTTAATGCTTAATATTTGCTCAAAATTGAATAATAATTTAATTGTGAATATAATGCCAAAATTGAGAGAAAACTAAATGACATTATTATTTCAAAACAAGCAATTACTAATATTTACCATTTGCCTAAGCAATTTAGAATATTAATTAAGGTAATATTAATATGGTAATATTAGTCTAAATAATCACCATTTACCAAAATTAATATATAAATTAATATAAGGCAACTAAAATATATTAGTATTCACCTTAATATTATGTTAGGAACCTTGTATTAGGATTTTGATGATACCAATGTATTGTAGAAAAGTAGACCCATAACTTTTAGCTTTTTCAATCGCTGCTTTCGTCCTAGACGAGAGTTGCCATAACTCCTCTGTGATTCGTGTTAAGCTAGACAAACACACGAAAATGAGTTATGACTAGATGTTAGGATATCCAAGACGAAAGAAGACACGAGACATGAAGATTTACAACGAGAGTTAAGCAGGAGTTGTCAACTATCACGAAAGGACAGTTTTGTTAAAAGACGAATCTTACCAAGCATTACTACTCTTCGACAACGAGAAGAATGTTCTACCTGTCTGATTTGACAACATCCTAGGACAATAAGGACTTCATCTTATGAGACACACTTTTCAAGGAGCATTAAATGAAGATGTACCATCTTCTGAAGATAAAGGACAAAACCTAATGCTTTCCATACCTTCAACGGCTACGTGGTACAACCTCATTAATGGAGCATTTAATGCATGAAGCTCCCCGGTCCTTGTCCAATGGTTAAAAGGTTCGAAAATCTCATCTCCCTCCAACGGATGAATTTTCACCATCTATATAAACTCATCTTCATCAACTAAGAAGGTGCTGGTTCATTCTCACTCGACTTACTCACTTACAAAAGCTCTTAAAACGCTCACAATTTATTAAAAGCTTTTGTGAACCAGTATTGAGGTGCTAAGTTACTTGAAGAAGATTATTGATCTTTTCACACCTCAAAGGAAGTCTTGCCTTTGGTTTGAAGCAATCATATCTCAGAGCCAAGACTTCATTGTTGGAGAATTTAAGAAATCCATTTCTACCAACCTCAACTCAGGAGAAGAAATTGATAGAGGCGGAGTAAACTCGGGGAGTTGAAAAACCTACGAAGGCTGTCCGGCTTAGTGATCAAGGAAGTCTTTGTGTAATTGTACTAAGAGTGATAGTGCAATCCTTCCATCAGTTGTGGAAGAAGAGTGGAGTAGGCAACGTTAGCCGAACCACTATAAAATCTCGTGTCCTTTCTATCTCTTTACTTACGCTTTTCTTTTCTGCATTCATATCATCCCTTCTATCACTGTTACTGAAAGTTTTTCTAATCACACAATCTCGTGCAAAGTATTTAAAACTAATCTATCTTATCCGCTGCGCCATAACACCGAAAGGTGTCGTTTAGGGCTTTTCACGAAAAGAGTCTATTCACCCCCCCCCCCCTCTAGACTCTCCTTACATTCTATCGGGACCAACAAGTGGTATCAGAGCCAATACCTTGATCGGTAAAGGCTTTGCATTTACTGCCTGGTAGATCCCTTTTCGAAAATCTCTTGAAAATCTTGCATATTTTCTTTACACGCCTTTTACTCAAAAATGGAAAAGGAATATGCTCATCGCTCCAAGCAACTTGCATTTAGTCTTGCTAAATTTGATGACTGGAAGTTGAGAATGCAGGCTCTACTATGCTCTATTCATGATGAAATGTGGGACGTCATAACAACCGGACCAATCACAGTCATGATGGCGAATGCTCAAGCAGCCGCACAGGGAGCAGGAGCTCCACAGATGATACCAAAGCCAAAAGACCAGTATTCCACGGAGGAAAGAACAAGAGCAAATCTGGATAATGTGGCAAGAAATATTCTCTACAACTCTCTGGATGACTCTGTAACACCCCAGATTTTCGAGATATTTAAAACTTATAAAATAAAGGTGAAATCTCATTAAATCCCAAAACATAACACAAGAGTATGGGGTGCTATGCCACACCTGAGCTAGAGAACTCAGGTGCACAGGCTAACTAACTAATATCCTCAAATAGTATCAATACTAAATCATGGCACACAGGCCGAAGGGGAAAAACTATCTAAGCTACGTCCAAGCTTCTAGCGCGCTCCAGTGATCTACTCGTCTGTGCCTGAAAGCCAAATATATCTGTTCAGCGAGAGATGCTGGTAACCCACTCCAACGCGTTGAAATACATTACATATAGAGATATATATAGATATACGAAAACCATTTTGAAGCATGAAGATATATCCTACGAGACTCTAGCTTTTAAAACCGGGAATGACTTGACAGATAAGGCTAGACACAAGCAACAGTTATAACAAGCGTACACAACAGGCAAGACAGATAAAGCTGAGCACAATTAATAATCACAACCCCACATAAACAATCCCAGCATAAATCCCATAGTCACATCCCCCAATATACTCATAAACACAACTCATCCATTTCTCATCACATAGCACACTTTGTTGGCGCCACAGGACCAATCGCATGCCCATACATGAGGGTCAGCGCATATAGCTCTGACACGGCCCCGCAGCACCCTACCCCGTCTCACATTACGGAGGAGTCGATCGCAACCGACTAATAAACCGCAGTTCTATATAATATTTATATACCTGACCGGTCTTTACCAGCCTGGTTAACAGTTGGGATGGTTCTCAACCCATTCAACTGCCCATATAGTGGACCTTTGTCCTATATAATATTTATATACCTGACCGGTCTTTACCAGCCTGGTTAACAGCCGGTATGGTTCTCAGCCCATCCGACTGCCCGTATAGTGGAACTTAGTCCTATATAATATTTATATACCTGACCAGTCTCTACCAGCCTGGTTAACAGCCGGTATGGTTCTCAGCCCACCCGACTGCCCGTATAGCCCGATTGATCTCAACCAAATCGGGGTAACATGCACACATAACACATAGCAAGCACATGCAACCCACATTAACACATTGGGAAGGGGGAGAAAACGTATAACAAAACCTATGCGTGATCCTTCACATACTAAGAATAGTCCTAAGGGGTTCATACTCCTTTCACCTAGGGCAGCGGGATACCAATTCAACTAGCATGCAATATATAAGACTCATACAACCTACGAACGGTACCCGAAACATCAAACTAGACATAGGCACGATAGACGGAGTCCGTTGGGACACCACGGGGGTTGGGGAAACATCAAACGGGGAAGTCGGGGTCCCAAGTGTGGGAATTTCCAGCGGGTAGCCGGTGGGTGGGGGGCCACCCGCCGGCTGCCCGCCGGTAAACACTGTTCCGGGCAGCGGGTCGCCGGCGGGCAGCTGCCCGCTGCCGGAACTGCCCCTTTTTGACCGCGGGTAGGTGGCGGGTCCCCTACCCCCACCTACCCCCCACTGACTCATTAACACCAAAAACGCCCCGGGAACCTTCGTGGAACCCGAGACCATGCTTAGACACTTTCAAACGCAATTGATAACACACGTAGACAATTTAACGGATCCAAAATCAAGAATCAAACGGCACATAACCTATCATGCTTTTCTAGACCTAATAAACACCCAATCATGCGAAATCCCACCCAATATACCAAGAGTAATACCATACGAATTCCACGATATAACCTAGGGTTCTTATTATTTTTAATCCAACAAGAATACGATTCGTCTTCTAATTACAAGATTCGGTAAGAATATCACATAAGCATCAAGAACGCCAACAAGAACATTAACCTAGGGTTCTAATTACTTTTATATCAACAAGAATACGGTTCGCCTTCTAAATACAAGATTCGGTACAAATAACACATAAGCATCAAGAACGCCATACAATTATCAATAACACCATATAATCATTAAGAACTCCACATAATCGTTAAGAACACCATGGTTATCAAGAATCACCCGATGTCAAGATCACCCATGGAATTATCCCATCAATCATCAATAATAACATCACAAATCATCAATACACAATAATATGGGGAAAACCTACGGGGGAAATCATAACTATGAAAATAGGTTTTGTTGAGACATGGGTTACCTCTTAGCCTTAATTAATTCCTTGGCTATGAAGGGTCTTTCTTTAAGCTTTCTTGCTTTCTTGATTTCTTCTAAGGGAATTCTTGGAGCTCTTTGGGTGGTGAGACGTTTTATTGTGGTGGGGGGTTCTAGGTGCCTCTTAAGTCCCCTATTTATATATTTAGGAGTCCTAGTTAGGAACTAATATTATGGGCTTGCTAATTCTATTCCTTTTGGGACTAAGGATTGGGTTTAGGGATAAGGGTCCATGGTCCATAGTGGACCATATTAACTAATTAAAGAGAATCCTAATCATAATCTGAATAGTAAAAGGCCTACTTCCTTTATTCCTAATAGGCCTAAGATTCTCATTTAGGCAAGGGTCCACGGTTCATGGTGGACCACATTAATTAATTAAAGGGAAACCTAACCGAATTAAATCATATTTAATTATTATTAACGGGATTAATTAAATAATTAATCTGGGATTGAAGGCCGTAACACGGGGTGTTACAGACTCCTTGTTTCCTAGGGTCCGAAAATGCAAGAATGCCATGGAAGTGTGGAATCCTAATGAGTTTGGGAGAAGGAGACGAGCAAGAAAAGGACAACAAGCTGACAATGGCTATGAAGAAATTTGAAGATTTCAAAATGATGCCAAATGAATCAATCATGGATATGGAATTCAGATTCACCAGACTGACGGGCGATTTATTAGACCTTGGAAAAGAACTCACTGAGAAGGAAATGAATCTGAAGATCCTTCGTGGACTACCAAAATCATGGGAAATGAAGGTTATCGCAATGAGGGATAGTCGAGATATGAAAACAACAAGCACGGCCAAAATTTTCAGTGATCTCAAAGCCTATGAGTTCGAACATGAACCAAAAGATGCCGCAGATTCAGAAACAAGAAACATTGCTCTCGTGGCAAATCAATCAGCATCAACATCCAACAGGTCAAAATCTAACTCTTGTGATTTTTTGTCTGATGAACAATATGCATTATTTGTCAGGAAAATGAAAAGGTTCATGAGAAAGAACAACTTTCAAGACCCACAACGATCGGGCCACCGAAAGAAGCACGAGAACTCTCCTCAAACCTCAAAAACCGAAACTATGGACTCTCAGCTATTGTGCTATAATTGCCGAAAGCCAAGACACTTCAAGGCGAACTGTCCTCATCCCATAGTAAGCAAACATCAAGATGACAATGCTACCACAAGTCCCTCAAAAGAGACTGGAGAAAGATATAAAAGGAGCGACAAGCCTGAAACATCAAACTTCAGAAAGGAAGGAAGAAGGAAGGCATTGGTAGTAAACGAAACTTCTGACACAGTCGCAACCGAAAGTAGTTCCTCAAGCTCCAGCTCAGAAGATGAAAACACTGATGAAGAGAAAGGAATGTTGTGCTTATTCAGTCAAGAGTCAGACGAACTGTACCTCATGGCAGATGAAGACGAGGTAAACTCTCATTCATCTTTTTGTTATTCAGCTGAGTCAAGTTCTGTGGGAAGTTTTACCTCCAATGAATCTGTCACTGAAATGATGAGGAGGTTCAATGTGATAAATAGCACTTACTCCAAACTCAAGGAGGAGAACTCTCGGCTCATGCTTAGCTACAATGAACTAAAGCAAGTTCGTATTGAGAACAATGTGCTGGTCATTGCTAAGGAGCAGCTTGAGAAAGATGTTCTCGCTCTAAAGGAGCAATGCACAGCAAAAGAGAAGAGAGAGCAAGAACTGCTTGAAGTCTTGGATAAATTCAATAATTCATCCAATCTAATGGATAGAATGATGAATGAATCCAGACTGCCCGGGGAAAGAACTGGAATTGGTTTTAACCCCAACTCCTCTTCACAAGTCTAATTGAACAAATCCACGAATGCATATTCACACGAAAGCTTCAAGGCCGCATTTGTTCAAGGACCCACCCAGGTGTCTGAGCCTATGATGGTAGTTAACAATGTCGAAACACCACAATCAACAAGCCAACCGAAAGGTACGACTGTACAACAAATTGTGGAATCTGGAAAGAAGAAATCTGGTAATGGCAATCCTAGACAAATCTATGTCAAAATGAATGGACCAAATGGCAATAGACAAAATCTACACCATAAAAAGGGTCAGCCTAACCGAAACACTCAATCCAATAAAAGGACGAATGTTAACCAGAGGCAATATCGTCTGAACGGACGAATCAGACAACCCAAAAGATCCTTCAAAAGATCTGGGTATGGCAATGGATGGACTGGGCCATCAGAAGAAGATTGGTTTGATTACCCAGAACCTCTCTCTAGAGCAGTACTTGAAAAGATTCATCTGCGTAAACAAACCAATCATCTCAAGCATTATGAAAATCTTCCTCAGGAAGATCAACGTAAGAAATATAATGCTAAAGTCTTTGCCAGCATACATTATGATTATCGTACATATAATGGATATAAAGGACCGAGGATGAGTCGTGGATACTCTAGGTTGATGTGGGTTCCAAAGTTGACTGCTAACCCCCAAGGACCCGAAACTAAATGGGTACCTAAAAACACATAATCTTTGAAGCAGGAAAAACAGGTCATATGGTATATTGATAGTGGTTGCTCAAGACATATGACTGTGATAAATCAATGTTGAGCAACTTTGAGGAAGTAGATGGACCCAAAGTTATCTTTGGAGGAGAAAATAGTGGCAAAACTCGTGGAAAAGGGGACATCATCAAGAAGGGAATAACAATACAAGATGTCTCTTACGTTGAAGGACTGAAATTCAATCTCCTAAGCACGAGTCAATTTTGTGACAAAGGATACAAAGTAGAATTCCTCAAAGACGAATGCAAAATCGTGAACACGAAGGATGGCAAGACAGCTTTAACGGGTCAATGAAAGAAGAATATGTATGTATTATCTTTAAATTCTTCTAATGCTAACGTCTGTCTTGTAGCAAAAAGTAATGCAGATCTCAACCAAGAATGGCACAACAAACTAAGTCATCTGAACTTGAAGACGATAAACAAGCTTGCCAAAAGAAATCTCGTAAGAGGGCTACCCGAAATATCTTACACGAAAGATAAAATATGTGAGGCATGTCAAAAAGGGAAGCAATTCAAGTCATCGTTTAAGTCAAAAGATACAGATGCAAATTCTCGTTCTCTAAGCCTTCTACATATGGATCTCTTCAGACCAGTAGATCCAGCTAGTTTGAGTGGAAGAAAGTATACTCTTGTTATCGTAGATGACTACACAAGATATACATGGGTGCTTTTCTTAAAAAAGAAGAATGAAACAGAAACAGCTCTTCCAAATCTTTTGAGACAACTTCAAACGGAAAAGGAGGTCAAAATAATTCGAATAAGATCAGATCAAGGAACGGAATTTGTCAACAAAGTCATAAAGGAATTCTGTGCGCAAAATGGAATTTTCCATCAACTCTCGGTAGCACGAACTCCTCAGCAAAACGGAGTAGCCGAAATAAGGAACAGAACCTTGAAAGAAGCTGCACGAACGATGATCTCTCACTCAGGACTACCTAAGAGATTTTGGACAGAAGCCATAAACACGGCATGCTATACGCAAAATAGATCATTGATCAACAAGTCTCACAACAAGACACCGTATGAGCTATGGAAAGGTAAAACTCCCAGTATAGGTTATTTTCATGTCTTTGGTTGCAGGTGCTTCATACATAACAACGGAAAGAATCATCTAAGAGCTTTTGACGAAAGAGCTGACGAAGGGCTATTCATGGGATACTCCTCTGTAAGCAAAGCATTCAGAGTTCTAAACAAGCGAACAATGGTAATTGAGGAATCCATTCATGTCAAATTTGATGAACAATCTGAGAAGAACCCTTCTGGGTGTAAAACTTCAATCAAGTCAAGTCAAAATCCTCAGCAACCTGTAGACGAAGATATCTCAGACGAAGAAGACATACTTTCGTCCTACACGAAATATCGGTTAAAGGTTTCAGAACCCGAATCTGTGTCCCAAGAAAAAGTGGTATTTCAACAGAATGATCCTACAAGCACCACAACATCTGAACCAATGATATACATTGATCTACCACATATTCCTGAAATGGATGCTCAAAATCAACAAGATGCTTTTGAACCTGATCTTCAATGGTTAAAAGATCATCCATCAGATCAGGTCATTGGAAATGTCCAAGAAGGTGTGAGAACAAGAGCCTCCTTGCACGAAAGTATGATGGCATGCTTCCTATCACAAATGGAACCAAAAACCATAGAAGAAGCCCTAAAAGACCCTGACTGGGTAATAGCTATGCAAGAAGAGCTCCATCAATTTGAACGAAATAAAGTATGGGAACTTGTTCCAAGACCATCTCATCAGAATGTCATTGGAACTAAATGGGTGTTTAGAAACAAAATGAGTGAAGATGGGCTCATTGTTAGGAACAAAGCTTGTCTTGTTGCTAAGGGGTATTGCCAAGAAGAAGGCATTGATTTTGATGAAACCTTCGCTCCTGTAGCTAGATTGGAAGCTATTCGCATTTTTCTAGCTTTTGCAGCCAATAAGAACTTCAAAGTCTATCAAATAGATGTCAAGAGTGCTTTCTTAAATGGACTTCTTGAAGAAGAAGTCTATGTTGAACAACCACCTGGTTTTGCAATCAATAATGAGCTTGAAAAGGTCTATCATCTCAAAAAGTCTCTTTATGGCTTAAAGCAAGCTCCACGAGTCTGGTATGATAGTCTCTCACACTTTCTCATAAACTGCAGTTTCACGAAAGGAGTGGTTGATAAAACACTCTTTCGCATAAAAGATAATGATCATATTCTACTAGTTCAAATCTATGTTGATGACATTATCTTTGGTAGCACGAATCCAATTTTGTGTGAAAAGTTTTCCAACCTTATGAAAGGCAAATTTGAGATGAGTATGATGGGTGAACTAAACTACTTTCTGGGTCTACAAGTTAAACAATGCCCAGATGGAATATTCATAAATCAAGCCAAATATACCAAGGATTTAATCCGAAAATTTGGCATTGATGGAAAAAGTTCGATCAAAATTCCAATGAGCACATCCCTCAGGATGGATGTTGATAATGAAGGAAAGGATGTTGATGAGACAAACTTTTGAGGCATTATTGGTTCTCTTTTATACCTAACAGCAAGCAGACCTGACATTTCGTTTGCTGTTGGTGTATGTGCACGATTTCAAGCCAAGCCGAAAGAAAGTCACCTAAGTGCAACTAAAAAGATTTTAAGATATCTTAAGGGAACGCAAAGTGTCGGTCTCTGGTATCCGAAAGAAGGATCATTTGATCTAGTTGGATATTCAGATGCTGATTTCGCAGGGTGTCGAATTGATCGAAAAAGTACCTCAGGAACCTGCCAGTTCCTAGGATGACGAATTGTGTCTTGGTTTAGCAAGAAACAACACTCTATTGCTACAAGTACGGCTGAAGCCGAATACATAGCAGCCGGAAGCTGTTGTGCTCAAATTTTGTGGATGAGACATCAGTTGAGAGATTATGGCATAAATGCACGAGAAGTGAGCATAAAATTCGATAACATGAGTGCAATCGCCATTACGCATAATCCTGTGTTACACTCTCGGACTAAGCATATTGACATTAAGTATCACTTCATTCGTGATCATGTCGAAAAGAAGGACATATCTCTTGAGTATGTTAATACTGATGATCAACTTGCAGACATACTCACGAAACCCTTGAGTGAAGCAAGATTCTCCTCTCTAAGGCATGAACTCGGAATGATTGAAATGACATAAAGCCAAGAGAATCAAATCTGCAAAGATTCTTGCTTTCGGAAATCAAAAGATTTGATCCATCCTCACACGCAAGGATCTTTATAAATGAGGTACACTACGAGGATAAAAATTTCATATCTAACAAAAACTCTAGTGTTTGTTTTTGCATGTGCAGGTATGAGTACGGGAAGCGAAAGAACCATTACGGAGGCACAAGAGGGAAAGAGTGAAATTCTAAGTGAACCACTAGTGACTGAGCAAGAGCTTAATCAGTTTCTTGAACACGCTCAACACATACGAAACCTTCTCCGTGACACAACCGACAATGAATCAAGAGAATCTTTCCACTCAGTTGGCAACCTATAGGGTATGTTAAGGAAGACAGTGTGCTGGAATTCAGTGATAGTTTTGACTACTCACTCTCAAGAACTCCTACCAAGATAGCATCCCATCTCAAGTCCACCGCAAGCAGCAAGAAAAAGAAGGCCTGAATAACTTTGTTAGGCCACGGTGACAAGTTGTGATGTTTTTACGTTCATGATCTTCTAATTTATGACTCTATCTTTCGTTATTTTGTCAGTATCTAAAAGATTTTGTTAAGATTCGCACGATATCTTTTGCCTATAAATTACTTTCCTATTTCATGAGAATTACTCATTCACAAGTCCTTAGAAAAGGAAAAAGGTTTACAGGAATGGACAAAGGGAAAGGAAAGATCGATGAAGCTGAGAAAAGAGCTACACGCTTAAAGCATCACTTGCGAGAAGCAAGCAAGTTACCAAATGCCACCATCCTTAGGCTGGAAGAAGATGGTGAAAGGGTCATCGTAACATACTCCATGCCCAACACAGCATCAAAAGAGAAGGAAACTCTTGACAAATTGGTCAATGAATCCAGGTTTAAGAAGGCATACTGCATGGAACAAGCCACATGGTTTGCTAAAGAGAGAATTCTGATGATGAAAAGCTCTAATAAGCAAACACCATATGAAGTTCCTCAACCCAGTGATCAATCTTATGAAGATTTCACTATGGTTCACTCTCGGTCCTCAACTCAGTCACCCGAACCCACTCTCTCTCTTGAGGAGTTGGATGAATATGCAAAGAAGGAAAATCTGTCTGATGTGACCGAAGAGATGACTCGTCTGGAACTTCACGTGCCTTATCGTTTTCTCTAAGTTGTTGTATGTTGTACTCTCGTGACCTGGAATCCTCCTCTCTATCCTTTGTGATCTAATAAAGATGCTATCTTTTCGTACTTAGAATGAATGTACCTCTTGACTATGCTTAACTTTGTTTGTTTCTTGTCCAAAGTAACAGGAAATATCTTCGCTCATATGTAATCTGGTAAAAAAGGGACCATAAATTATCATGCGTTTTATGACTTTTAAGTTCATTGAAGTTGGAGTGTCATAAAGAAACAAGTTAACAGTCAAAGTCTTGCTTGGAATTGATAACTCCTTGAATACATTTATGAGCATTAATTGTGACGTTGAAATTAATGTGTAACAGACACTTGAGCTATATGGATCTCTTGCTATAAAAGGAAGTGAATTCTTCACTCTATATTCATCCTTCCTTTCTTCACCATGGCTCCAAAGAAACCTTTCACTAGAGGTGACTCTCACAAGATAAGAGAGGTTGCAAGGCGTATCAGGGAAGAACAGGGTGATCTTTACCCTGGTAACAGTCCACAAGCCCCTGTGGACCTCCTCTCTGACTCAGACTCATCTCTTCAATATGATGAGATGGCTGGTTTTATTGTTGAAAAATCTGAAAGTGAGAACAAACCCTCAAAAGACCCTGCTCAGGCCATCCCAGATGATCCCAGCAAGTGGGTTGATCGAGATTACATGGCTTTTCTGGCTCAAGATGATTTAGAGGAGAGATATGATAAGGAGGAAGAACCTGAATCCTCATCTGGTTCCAACTATCCACGAACCGGGAAGTGGTACAAGCAGATGTTGGGAAATCTGAAGAAGGGAAAATCTGAGTCGTCTGGAGTCAAGAAAAACGAGAGGAAGAAAAATTGATCCTTTATCTGTTGTATCTTATCTTATGTACTTTCTTCTCTCGATCCTATGAATAATGAAATCTTGTTGGCTCTGGTTTCCTTTTAAACGAGACTTTATGTGTCTTATTTATCATCTGTCTAAAATCTTGAATCAAGGACAACTCTTTTGGAAAAGAACATTTTCCCTAAGGCGTGCCTTGGTCAAGTCATTCGGGCACATCTTTTGAGAGGCTCTATTCTCTATTTAATGGACCCTCTCAATCCTCTATGGACTCACTTATCTCGTTTCTTAAAACTCATGGATAAAGGGAAAGAAATAGCCCTCACATCCGAGAGCTTATCTGAGGCCGAAAAATTGTCTCAACGTGATCTTGGAAAATCAATTGAGAAAGGTTCACCATGGGAAGGAACCAGAAATCTCAGAGTTCTATTCTCTTGTTCAACTCACGCCCCTTCTGAAACATGAAGAGAAGTATCGTGCACTGTATGCTTATGCTAAAGCCAAAGTTCTGGCTGAACTAGATGACATGGAAAGACGAGGTCTTTCTAGAGAAACTCTGGGAGCTGATCATGAAACTCTCATTGCTGAAGTTTTTGCTCATGAGATCCGAAAGAGGGAGTACCTTGAGCATGCACGAAAGAAGAAGAACAACATTGAGTAAAAGCTGGTCTGCCTGCTAATACACGAGAGATTGTAATCGTTTTTATGTATGTTAAGTGTAATAATGAGGATTATGTGGCCGAGAAATCATAATGAGGATTATGTGGCCGAGAAATCATAATGAGGATCATGTGGCCGAGAAAAATGGTCCACTATCCCACTCTGTCTGACACAGATTGAGACGTGCATTTAATGCACCCATAAGCACTCAAGTGCTTTTCTCTCTCTTCATTTAATGATGGAATGATCGTTTTTGATCTGCACACGATCTTATCACTCTCCCATGTTGATCAGTTACCTTATTGGGGAAGAGGAACCGGTAGTTCTTTTGAAATTCAAGTGAGCCATTGGTAAATGGGCCATCCATAACCGGTTACCCAGTGCTTGCTAAAACCCTACATAAACCTTCTTCTCTTCTAGCATCATCTTTTACACATCTCTCTCTCTAATTCCTCATAATCCTCTGTCTCTCTCAAATCCTCAACAATGGCTGAATATCCACAAACACCACCAACTGATAAAGAACCAGAAACACCTTCCACTCTGGAAATCCCAAGCTTTCCAACAGAAGATCTAAGGTTCATTGAATCCAGAGTACCATTCATCGTCGACGGCAGTATGTGGGACGCGCATGGGTTCCTTGAGTATATCCTGGACAGAAGATTTGGAGAAAACATCATACATCTCCTCACAGAAACAGGATTATATGGCTTCATCACACATCTCTATACTATATGGCACCCAGTTGATGTAACTCAGTTCTATATGAATGCCTCAATATCCTCTGACTATCTGACCATTACTTCCAGAGTCAATAATCATCATGTGGTCTTTACCTCCGAGGACGTTCG
The DNA here is from genome assembly GCF_001879475.1 of Ipomoea nil. Classification (NCBI taxonomy): domain Eukaryota; kingdom Viridiplantae; phylum Streptophyta; class Magnoliopsida; order Solanales; family Convolvulaceae; genus Ipomoea; species Ipomoea nil. The sequence goes on from NW_017618993.1 coordinate 619,002, forward strand.
ATCAACATACGGGTTTCCACAGAGAGATGAGTCTTACAAGTCTGATATCATTTATTATCATCTCGACCCAGAGGACTTCTATGAATCTATCAAGAACAACCACGCCCCCTCTAAGGCAGAAATCACTTGGCCTTTAAAGAAGAAATGGTTCAGACTAGATTATGAATTCACTGTTGATATCTTCAATAAACTTGTCGATCACAAGACCTCGAGGACTGATGATGTGACGAAGGAGAAGTTGAAAATGCTGCATTCTTTCTTGAATGGATTTAAAGTCGATTGGTCAAAGATCATATTCAACAATATTGCTCACACCATCACTTTTCATCGAAAGAGTCCAGGAGACATTGCAAAGAAGTTAGGGTACGGCTTTGTGATAAGCCATCTTCTTGCAACAAAAGGAGTTATTTTGCGCCCAGGAATTCGGCCTGGCCAGAATGCATGTCACATGAAACAGAAACCATTAGGGTACGACAAACAGAAGGCATTAGAGTTGGGTATTCCTATTGAGAAAGTGAAAACCAAGAGGAAGTCAAGAACCCCTAAGGTTTCGGAGGACGATCAACCCAAGCCGAAACGACAAAAGCGAGAAAAACACTCCTCTCGGAGTAAGGCAAAGAAGACAGAAGCTACTACATCTGTTCCAGTTCCTCCGAAATCTCCGCAAGAGGCGAAAGATCCTACCTCACATTCTCCTCTACCAGAAACAATCATTGTCAAAGATTCATCTGAAGACGAAGACAATCTAATTCTCACAAGACTCGGCAAACGGAGTCACTTTCGATCTCCTGTCAAAACAAAATCTTCCCAGACGAAAAGTCTTACACCGAAAGAAGTCAACACGAGAGAAGCATCTCCACAGGGGGAAGAAGTCACGAAAGAAGCTCTCTCTCAGTGGGGGAAGTTCACCCGAAAGTCACTCTTCAAGAAAGAATTTCTGATGCTCAAGAACCCGAAACTGTTTTCGGTTCTCTTCAAGACCACCATCCACAAGAACCTACTTTGGCAAATCAACTCCTTCGTGAGTTGACACAAGAACCTGTTAATGTAGATATGGAGGCCAGTCGCTTAAGTCTTCCACAAGAACCTGGGTCACCAGAAAAGACGATAGAGGCGACTGATGCTTTGATCGCTCTGCCTTGTCTGCCACAAGAACCTACCAATACAGAGCAGGTAATTCTGACACAAGAACCTGTGTTGGTAGACGAGACAACAGTTGTGCAGGTACAACCTACGGACATCCCGAAACCATCAGCTCCAGCTCCAGAAGTAAAAGTTCCTCAACCTTCACCAGATCAGTTACTTAGAGAATCCATTGAAAGGGATTACAAACGAGTCCTGCAGTGGCAACAGTGGCGCACTGCTCCTCTAAGGACGTTTCTTGAAACATTTGAAGCAATGCAGGATGAAGAAATCTTTGCACTTGATTGGATTGGCACTGATGATGTTTCCAAAGCTCTTCGAATTGAAGAAATCAATCGAGTCTTCTCTTACAAGATGACAAATCGCACTCTCGGGAAGGATAAAGCTCCAATCTGCATCGAACTTAACAAGCCACCCTTGGATCCAGTTTTTGAAGAAGAAATGAAGCAACTTCGATATGCCATGTTGCTATCAAAGATCAAGACCTCATTAGAGAAGGAACACCAAAATGATCTGAATTGCAATGTCAGTGGCATGAAGGATGAGCTTGGACGAGAGATTGAAGAAGACGAGAGTAGTGACGATGAAGATGAAGATGAAGATAGTAATGATGATGATGTTGATGATGCTGATGATGAGAATGATGATGATGATGATGATGACGATGATGATAATAATAATCAGTTGGGTAATGAAGGTGCTCAAGAAGTCGACCCCGAAGACAGTCATACAATCTTGATCGGTCCTAATTATGACACCTATCCTCAAAGATCTCCCTTAAGGAAGCTACCCTCTGACAGTGGTGACTCAGAAGAAGTTTCAACTCACTATCCAGAAGATCTATCTCGTTCCATCGTTCCACATATCCAACCCATGGACGAGACTCCAATCATGCAAGAGAAAGTAAAAGTGCGTGAGGGCAAACTGGAAGCCTCACCAATTCATCTTAGCTCAACAAGTGGTGCAAAAAGGGACGCACCACTTCACGATGAACATATGGACACAACGCCAACAAACATTGAAGAAGAATCTGCTGCAGAGTCCCCATGGACCATCATGAACCTTATGAGGGAAACTGTCCATTCAGCCGAAATCATCCACATGCAATATCTGGCTCTACGGGAAAACGACACGAAAGTTTTGGATGACTTGTGCAAGAAGGTTGATTCTTTGATAGCTGCACAATCTCTACCTCAGCCTCCACCTCAAGAACAAACTCAACCGCAGCAACAAAGCCAAACAGATCACAAGATCCTTGAGAGAATCGCAAAGAAGCTCCACGATCTTGAATCTGCCCTGAACAAAGTTGCACGGCAACAACACGAGATCAAACATTCTCATTTTGGTCTCAAAGAACGTATTGATTTGGCTTGTACAAAGATTGACACATATCAAGACAACTCGTACCAACTGGGAGAATATGCTCTTCAAATTCTCGGATATGCCCAGGATATCTTGAATGTGATAAATAAAGTTTCCTCTGTTCCTCCTACTTCTTGTGCTGATGATGCCAAAAAGGGGGAAAAGAGAAATGACGACAGAGATAAGGATGATGATCAGCCGAGAGACAACACGAAAGATCAAACTCCAGATGCAAGGCACTCTCCCTCTCGGACACCAAGAGACTCTGGCCGAAGGAACACGAATCCATCTCATCCACCTTCCAGGTCTCATGGCTACCATTCCTCAAAGCAAAGATATCATGGTCGATACCAATCCTCCAAACTAATTAAGCCTCGAGAATCCTTTGGTTCTGAAGCCAAGTATATCTTCACAGGTCTGCCAGAGAGAGAACTGACGAAACTAAGCAGAGACTTATGAGAGACAACAAAGTAACTATGGATGGCATAGGAAACTTTGTGGACTTTGTTCCATATGAAGAAGGCAGTGGCAAACGTTTTGAGGGTTGCAATAATCCTACTTGGTTGAAAACAAAGGACAATTATACAAGACAAAATCACATGAGCACTCAAAACGAGAGGATCAAAAGAGAAAACAAAGAACTGTGGAAGAAGCATGAGGAAGAAATCAAAAGAAGAGAAGATGAAGCAAGGGAAAGAGAAAGGATCAGAAACCTCATTGAAGATCTTTCTAGTGTAACCAAAGACTCTCCACAAAATGTTATTCACAATGCAGCTTTTAAAGTGCATAAAGAGTCAGAAAGAGCTACCAAGAAGGCATGAATTCGTTTGAACTAATCTCGTGGTGGAAGTCTGGAACTGTTGAAGGAAGCAACATTCGGGAAGCCTATAACAATTTCACTGGCCTGAATATCAAAGGAGAACATGAAGAGCTTGTCAGGTCCAATCCTATTAAAATCTTCAGAGCAAAAATCAATGAGAAAATAGACTTCAACAGGATGTTAAAGCAACAAAAGGAGACGGATGACCAAAACTCCAAGGAAGCTGAACAACAGAAATCAAAGCTCTTAGAAATGTAAGTTAACTTTTGTTCTGTTTTTCCTCATAAAGTTTTTGTAATGATAACATCTTTATATATGAAACTCTCATTGTCACACATCTCGTGTCACTTGTCTGAGTTATTTGTCCTTGTCATTCTTATTAACGCTTCAATCTAGAAAAAGACTTGTAAACTCTCAAGTATGGCTGTATTTATAATAGAAAAATCCTTATGGAACTTTTATCAGCCTTATAAGAAGAGTATAGGTTTTGGCATCATCAAAAAGGGGAAAATTGTTAGGAACCTTGTATTAGGATTTTGATGATACCAATGTATTGTAGAAAAGTAGACCCCTAACTTTTAGCTTTTTCAATCGCTGCTTTCGTCCTAGACGAGAGTTGCCATAACTCCTCTGTGATTCGTGTTAAGCTAGACAAACACACGAAAATGAGTTATGACTAGATGTTAGGGTATCCAAGACGAAAGAAGACACGAGACATGAAGATTTACAACGAGAGTTAAGCAGGAGTTGTCAACTATCACGAAAGGATAGTTTTGTTAAAAGATGAATCTTACCAAGCATTACTACTCTTCGACAACGAGAAGAATGTTCTACCTGTCTGATTTGACAACATCCTAGGAAAATAAGGACTTCATCTTATGGGACACACTTTTCAAGGAGCATTAAATGAAGATGTACCATCTTCTGAAGATAAAGGACAAAACCTAATGCTTTCCATACCTTCAACGGCTACATGGTACAACCTCATTAATGGAGCATTTAATGCATGAAGCTCCCCGGTCCTTGTCCAATGGTTAAAAGGTTCGAAAATCTCATCTCCCTCCAACGGATGAATTTTCACCATCTATATAAACCCACCTTCATCAACTAAGAAGGTGCTGGTTCATTCTCACTCGACTTACTCACTTGCAAAAGCTCTTAAAACGCTCACAATTTATTAAAAGCTTTTGTGAACCAGTATTGAGGTGCTATGTAACACCCCGTGTTACGGCCTTCAATCCCGGATTAATTATTAAATTAATCCCGTTAATAATAATTAAATATGATTTAATTCGATTAGGATTCCCTTTAATTAATTAATATGGTCCACTATGTACCATGGACCCTTATCCCTAAACCCAATCCTTAGTTCCAAAAGGAATAGAATTAGCAAGCCTATAATATTAGCTCCTAACCAGGACTCCTAAATATATAAATAGGGGACTTAAGAGGCACCTAGAACCCCCCACCACAATAAACGTTCCACCACCCCAAAGTGCTCCAAGAATCCCCTTAGAAGAAATCAAGAAAGCAAGAAAGCTTAAAGAAAGACCCTTCATAGCCAAGGAATTAATTAAGGCTAAGAGGTAACCCATGTCTCAACAAAACCTATTTTCATAGCTATGATTTCCCCTTAGGGTTTCCCCCATATTGTTGTAAATGGCGATTGATGATGATTATTATTGATGTCGATATAATGATTCCATGAGGAATCTTGATAATCTTGATATTGGGAGTTTCTTGATAATTATGATATTCTTGGTGATTAATTGGGGTTTTGACGATTATGTGTTATTCTTGATGATTATGATGTTCTTGATGATTAATTGGTATCCTTGATGATTATGTGTTGTTCCTACCGAATCTTGCAATTAGAAGACGAATCGTATTCTTGTTGATATAAAAGTGATTAGAACCCTAGGTTGTATCGTATGATATTATTCTTGGATTATCGGGTGGGGAAATCGCATGTTTGGGTGTTGATTATGTTTAGAAAAGCATGATAGGTTAGGTGCCGTTCGTTTCTCGTATTTGATCCGTTAATTGTCTACGTGTTGTCGTTAATTGCGTTGTAAAGTGTCTAAGCATGGTTTCGGGTTCCACAACGGTTCCCGGGGCGAAAAGTGATGAAAAGAGTCAGTGGGGGTAGGTGGGGGTAGGGGACCCGCCACCTACCCGTGGCAACTCCGGGCAGTTCCGGCAGCGGGCAGCCGGCGGGCGGGCAGCTGCCCGCCGGGCACCCGCTGCCCGGAACAGTGATGGCCGGCGGGCAGCCGGCGGGTGGACCCCCACCCACCGGCTACCCGCTGGAATCTTCCCCCCTCGGGACCCCAGCTTCCCTGTTTGATGTTTCCCCGATCCCTGTGGTGTCCCAACGGACCCCGTTTGTCGTGCCTATGTCTAGTTTGATATTTCGGGTACCGTTCGTAGGTTTATGAGTCTATTATATTGCATGCTAGTTGAATTGGTATCCCGTTGACCTAGGTGGAAGAAGCATGAACCCCTTAGGACTATTCTTAGTATGTGATGGATCACGCTTAGGTTTCGTTATACGTTCTATTCCCCTTCCTAACGTGTAATGTGGGTTGTATGTGCTTGCTATGTGTTATGTGTGCGTGTTGCCCCAATTCGGTTGCGATCGGATTGGTTATCCTGAGCTGCGGTTCAGAAGTCGGCTACAGTCAGATGGGAATTCCTGGCTGCAGTCGGATGACGGTATCCTGGGCTGCGGTCCAGAAGCTGGTTGTAGTCAGATGGGAATTCCTGGCTGCAATCAGGTGACATCTTTCCTGAGCTGCGGTTCAGAGGCTGGCTGTAGTCAGATGGGAATTCCTGGCTACAGTCAGATGACACACTCTCTTGGGCTGCGGTCCACTGTTTGGTTGCGATCAAACATTATGATGAGCTGCGGTTCATCGGTCGGTTGCGATCGACCTCCCCGTGTTGCGATACGGGGCATGGTGCTGTGGGGCCGTGTCAGAGCTATATGCGCTGACCTGCATGTATGGGCATGCGAGTGGTCCTGTGGCGCCAACAATGTGCGTTATATGTTGTGATATGGACGAATTGTGACTGTGAAGGCCTTGGGATGTGACTATGGGATTTATATTGGGGATTGTTCATGTTGGGTTATGATCATTGTTTATGCTCTGCCTTATCTGCCTTATTTGTGGTGAACTACATATGCTCGTTGTAACTGTTGCCTGTGTCTGACCTTATCTGTCGAGTCATTCCCGGTTTTAAAGCTAGAGTTCGTAGGATATATTCTCATGCTCAAAATGGTTTTTGTATACCTATATATATATATATTGCTATATGTATTGTATTTCAACGCGTTGGAGTGGGTTACCAGCATCTCTCGCTGAACAGATATATTTTGGCTTTCAGGCACAGAAGATTAAGTCACTGGAGTGCGCTAGAACTTAGAAGTAGATAGTTTCCCTTTTGGCCTGCGTGCCACGTTTACGTATTTACGCTTTGAGGATATTAGTTAGTTAGCCTGTGCACTTGGGTTCTCTAGCCCAGGTGTGGCATAGCACCCCGAACACTTGTATTTATATCTTGGGATTTAATAAGATTCTACCTTTATTATAAGTTTTAAATGTCTTGAAAATCTGGGGTGTTACATGCTAAGTTACTTGAAGAAGATTATTGATCTTTTCACACCTCAAAGGAAGTCTTGCCTTTTGTTTGAAGCAATCATATCTCAGAGCCAAGACTTCATCGTTGGAGAATTCAAGAAATCACTTTCTACCAACCTCAACTCAGGAGAAGAAGTTGATAGAGGCGGAGTAAACTCGAGGAGTTGAAAAACCTACGAAGGCTGTCCGGCTTAGTGATTAAGGAAGTCTTTGTGTAATTGTACTAAGAGTGATAGTGCAATCCTTCCATCAGTTGTGGAAGAAGAGTGGAGTAGGCAACGTTAGCCGAACCACTATAAAATCTCGTGTCCTTTCTATCTCTTTACTTACGCTTTTCTTTTCTGCATTCATATCATCCCTTCCATCACCGTTACCGAAAGTTTTTCTAATCACACAATCTCGTGCAAAGTATTTAAAACTAATCTATCTTATCCGCTGCGCCATAACACCGAAAGGTGTCGTTTAGGGCTTTTCACGAAAAGAGTCCATTCACCCCCCCCCCTCCCCCTCCCCCTCTAGACTCTCTTTACATTCTATCGGGACCAACATATTAAATTAAAATTCAGGTAGCAAAGTCAATACTTAATATTTGCTCAAAATTGAATGATAATTTAATTGTGAATATAATGCCAAAATTAAGAGAAAACTAAATGGCATTAATATTCTAAAAACAAGCAATTACTAATATTTACCATTTGCCAAAATAATTTACTATATTAATTAAGGTAATATTAATATGGTAATATTAGACCAAATAATCACCATTTACCAAAATTAATACATATAAACATAAATTATTAAATATAAGACAAATATTAATATATATGGTAAATATGATAGATAATTGCATTGTAAAAAATAAAAAGAAACGTACCAGAAGACGCAGACACGCATCCATCATCTTCAATTTAAGATATGTACCAGTCTTGCGTCTTCTTCCAACGAATCGCCGAAAAAAAACCAGCGAAGCGGAGATGAAGCAGCGGTAATAGGTTCTCGACGACAAACAGGACGCAACCATCTCTCTGTTCCGCGTATTTCTCTGTCGCCGTATGTTCTCTGCGCAGCGCAAACGACCGCCGTCATGGCCTAATGCGGCACGGACTGAAGAAGGAAGCGTGCCACCTCCGTCGTATTCATAGCGACCCCAAGCCGCGTCGTCCAGCACCGCCTGAAGGAGGGGAGGGGCAGCGATGTCGCCGGAGTCAGCGCTCCCTTAAGGATGGGAGACAGCATCAACGAACCGAAATCCATGCCTGCCTTCGCCGGACCACCACGGTGCGATGCCCAGTCTAGTCGCCGCCGTCCTCTCCGAATCGCGATGCCACCGCCGCTGTCGTTTAAGCTTGGCTCAATGGCATCTCCATCGTCCAGAAACCACACGGCAACGAGAAAAAAGAAAAACGGAACAACCACATCCTTTTTGTCGTCGCCCTATTGGTTGCAGTCACCGTCTCTGACTTCCCGTACTCAGCAAAACAGAACAAATAATTCCCAAAAAAAGAATTAAATTGTGCTTAATGCCAAAAAACCAAGAATGCATACTACGAAGAATTAATAATTTTTCAGCAGTACAAATAACCAGACAGGGATTATTAAGGCTTTGATACCAAATGTTAGATAATAATAAAGCTAACATAAACTGAAATAAACGAGTAACCTGACTCGTTACAGTGGAAGCTTTAGGACCTTTGAACATCCCTAGCCATAGTTGTGGAAATTGCCTCTGGAATGGTAAAACTGTAGAAAGTGTTTTGTCTACCACTTCTCTCCCGAATACTCGATGGTGCGTGTATGCTGAACACGGGAGCTGTGGGAGGACTATTTTGCTTAGATGCCTACATCCCATCAACGTAGGCAGATATTCAGTTAAAGCTTAACTGAATATCCCGAGTTGCCTAACAGATTAAGCCACTAACTGACTTAATCTTCCACTTGCACCACAACCCCCCAATAATACAATATATTATAATATATTATATTAGGGAAAATACTTACACTTATCCCTCATCGTGATTTTTTTTCTTTGATTTACCCCTATTATTAAACCCTTAGCCCTTGGCCAAATATTCCCCTTCCACCCTTTGGGAGAATGAAACTTTTATCTTTATTATTTCAGTAAGAAGAGTTTTATGGAGTTGTGCCAAAAATCAGCTGATATTACAAATGTTCAAGTATGGGAGTCATGAATGATTGGATTAAAATTGTCTTGTTGTATTCAAAAGAGATCCAAACAAAAGAATCAAAGAAAAGAAAGAAAAAAAAAAAAGAAGAAAAGAATGAAAGAAAGATTGAAAGTTTTTGAGTTTGGACCCCACTTTCCAAAGAGTTGCTGAGTTCTTAAAAGAAATTTGCTCATTGAAATTGTGATTTATTTCATCTCTTCCAATTTTGAAAGTATTGATAATTGTGACATTCTCTCTTTTTGTTAATTTTTTCATACCACTTCTTTGTTAGCCATCACCCGTAGCCCCATTACAAGCTAAATAATGTCCTATTTGATCTAGGGGAGTATGAAGGGAAAGCCTATGCGATCTCATTCATGAGCCGTGTTTTGCATAATCTCAACTGAGTACTTGTGCACACTTGATCCTCACGTACTTTAAATTCTTGGTGCTTGGTTATTGGCTTGAGAATGGGTCTTATGTGCCAAGCTAATTTGATTCTTGAAGCTTGTTGTTTTGCTCTGAGTTGGTTGGTGGTTTGAAAGGTTGTGCAAGAGAGAGTAGGAGTAATTTGTATGTTTTGATTTGTGATTTATTCCTTGGTTTTGCTCGAGAACAAACAAAGGCTTAAGTGTGGGGGAGTTGATGTGAGCCTAATTGTACACATTTTTAGTATTGATTTATGAGTTAATACTCAAAATCGTCCTCGACTATAGTGGTTTTTCTCAATTTCGTCCCAAACGACTTTGGTGACCTAATATCGTCCCAAAATTTTGTGTTTGGCTCAATTTAGTCCCAGACTTTTGTATTTTTGCTCAATTTAGTCCCTCATTTGTTATTCTGTCCATTTGGTGTTAAATAAATAGACAATTCAGTAATTTTAATATTGGCATCTCTTTACTCATAGACATGTGAACTGCGAAATCCCTTTTTTTTTTTACGAATTACTCCCAGAATTACTCCTAAAATTGCAAATATAAAATTTGATTTGCAGGTCCGGGAGTAATTCTGGGTGTAATTCGTACAAGAAAGAGGAATTTCGCACTTCACAAGTTGAAAGTAAAGAGAGATCAATATTGACATTACTAAATTGTCCCTTTATTTAACACCAATTTAACGGAATAACAAATGGAGGACTAAATTGAGCGAAACACAAAAGTCTGGGACAATATTAGGTCACTAAAGTCATTTAGGACAAAATTGAGAAAAACCACTGTTGGTCCCGATAGAATGTAACGAGAGTCTAGAGGGGGGGGGGGGGGAGGGGTGAATAGACTCTTTTCGTGAAATGCCCTAAACGTCACCTTTCGGTGTTTTGGCGCAGCGGAAAAGTTAGATTCGTTTTAAATACTTTGCACGAGTTTGTGAAATTAGGAAAGCTTTCGGTAAGGGTGATACAGGATGATATGAATGCAGAAGTAAAAAGCGTAAGTAAAGAGATAGAAGGGACACAAGATTTTATAGTGGTTTGGCCAACGTTTCGTACTCCACTCTTCTTCAACAACTTATGGAAGGATTGCACTATCACTTCTTAGTACAATTACACAAAGACTTCCTCGATCACTAAGCCGGACAGCCTTCGTAGGTTTTTCAACTTCTCAAGTTTACTCCGCCTCTATCAACTTCTTCTTCTGAGTTGAGGTTGGTAGAAAATGATTTCTTGATTTCTCCAACGATGAAGTCTTGGCTGAGAGATGATTGCTTCAAACAACTTGCAAGACTTCTTTTGAGGTGTAAGAAAATGATCAAAGACCTTCTTCAAGTAACTTAACACCTCAATACTGGTTCACAAAAGCTTTTTGAAATTTTAAGAGCGTTCAAGAGCTTTTGCAAGTAAATAAGTCGAGTGAGAATGAACCAGCACCTTCTTAGTTGATGAAGGTGGGTTTATATAGGTGATGAAAATTCATCCGTTGGAGGGAGATGAAATTTTCGAACCTTTTAACCAGTGGACAAGGACCGGGGAGCTTCATGCATTAAATGCTCCATTAATGAGGTTGTACCATGTAGCCGTTGAAGGTATGGAAAGCATTAGGGTTTTGTCCTTTAGCTCCAGGAGATGGTACATCTTTATTTAATGCTCCTTGGTAAGTGTGTCCCATAAGTTGAGGTCCTTATTGTCCTAGGATGTTGTCAAATCAGACAGGTAGAACATTCTTCTTGTTGTTGAAGAGAAGCAATGCTTGGTAAGATTCGTCTTTAACAAAACTGTCATTTCTTGATAGTTGACAACTCCTGCTTTATATTTCGTTGTTGTTCATCATGCCTTGTGTCTTCTTCCGTCTTGGAGACCCTATCAACTAATCATAACTCATTTTCGTGTGTTTGTCTAGCTTAACACGAATTACAAAGGAGTTATGGCAACTCTCGTCTAGGATGAGAGCAGCGAATAAAAAAGCTAATAGTTAGGGGTCTACTTTTCTACGTTACATTGGTATCATCAAAATCCTAATACAAGGTTCCTAACAATTTCCCCCTTTTTGATGATGCCAAAACCTATACCCTTCTTGTAAGACTGAAAAAGATTCCATAAAGAATTTTTCTATTATAAAAGCAGTCTTACTTGAGAGTGTACAAGTCCTTTCTAGGGTAAAAGCATTTAACCATTAAGACAAAGACAAATGACTCAGACAAGTGACATGAGATGTGTAACAATGAGAGTTTCATATATAAGATAGTGAAGATTACAAAAATTTTATGATGAAAACAACAGAATAAAAGATATCTTACATTTCTAAGAGCTTTGACTTCTGTTGAGCAGCTTCCTTGAGTTCTTTGTCGTCCTTTTCTTTTTGTTGCTTGAGCATCCTTTTAAGATCTATTCCCTCATTGATCTTTTTCCTGAAGACCTTAATTGGATTTGTCCTGACAAGCTCTTCATGTTCTCCTTTGATGTTCAGGCTTGTGTAATTGTTATAGGCTTCACGAATGTTTCTTCCTTCAACTATTCCAGCCTTCCACCATGAAATTAGCTCAAACGAATTCATCCCTTCTTGATAGCTCTTTTCTGACTCTTTGTGCACTTTGAAAGCTGCATTGTGAATAACATTCTGTGGAGAGTCTTTGGTTACACTAGAAAGATCTTCAATGAGATTCCTGATCCTTTCTCTTTCCATTGCCTCATCCTCTCTTCTTTTAATTTCTTCATCATGTTTCTTCCACAGCTCTCTGTTTTCTCTTTTGATCCTTTCGTTTTGGGTGTTAATGTGATCTTACCTTGTATGGTTATCCCTTGTTTTAAGCCAGGTAGAAACATTACAACCCTCAAAACGTTTACCATTGCCTTCTTCGTATGGAACAAAGTCCACAAAGTTTCCTATGCCATCCATAGTTACTTTGTTGTCCTTCATAAGTTTCTGCCTTAGTTTCGTCTGTTCTCTCGTGGACAAACCCGTGAAGATGTACTTGGCTTCAGAACCAAAAGATTGGCGAGGCTTAATTGATTTGGATTGGTATCGACCATGGTATCTTGGCTTCGAGGAATGGTGACCACGAGACCTTGAAGGAGGATGGGATGGATTTGTGTTCCTTCGGCCAGAGTCTCTTGGTGTCCGAGAAGGCGAGTGTCTTGCTTGTGGAGACTGATCTTTCGTGATATCTCTCGGATCTCTTGGATGATCATCATCCTTATCCTTGTCGTCATTTCTCTTTTCCCCCTTTTTGGCATCATCAGCACAGGTGGTAGGAGGAACAGAGGAAACCTTATTGATTGCAACCAAGATATCCTGGGCATACCCGAGAATTTGAAGAGCATATTCTCCCAGTTGGTATGCATTGTCTTGATAAGTATCAATCTTGGTACATGCTAGGTCGACGCGCTCTTTAAGGCCAAAATGAGAGTGTTTGAGCTCGTGTTGTTGCCATGCAACTTTGTTCATGGTGGTGTCCAGTTCATGAAGTCGCTTAGCTATTCGCTCAAGAAATTTGTGATCAGATTGAGCTTGTTGAGACGGTTGAGGTTGTTCCTGAGGTGGAGGTTGAGGTTGAGATTGGGCAGCCATCAAAAGATCTACCTTTTTGCATAAATCCTCCAAAACTTTCGTGTCTTTTTGCCGTAAAGCAAGATATTGCAAATGAATGGTTTCGGCTGAATGAACAGTTTCTCTCATGATGTTCATGATAGTCCGTGGGGACTCTGCAGTAGACTCTTCTTCAACGTTTTTTGGTGTTGTGTCCATTTGTTCATCTTGATGTGGTGCTTCCCTTTTGCCACCACTTGCCGAGCTGAGAAGAATTGGTGAGGCTTCCAGTTTTCCCTCACGCACAATTTCTTTCTCTTTTGTTGATCGAAGTCTCGTCCATGAGTTGGACATGTGGAACTATGGCACGAGACAAATCTTCGGGATGTTCATTTGAAGCTTCTTTCGGGTCATCACTGTCAGAAGGTAGTTTCCTTAAGGGAGATCTTTGTGGAAAAGTATCATAATCAGGACCGATCAAAATTGGATCACTGTCTTCGGGATCGGCTTCCTGAACATCTGCATTACCCAGCTGATCATCATTGTCATCATCATCATCATCGTTGTCATCATGCTCGTCATCGGCATCGTCAACATCATCATCATCTTCTTCTTCATTCTCATCACTTTCGTCTTCTTTCGAAGTTGCTTCATTTCTTCTTCCACGGTTGGATCCAATGGTGGCTTGTTAAGTTCAATGCAGATTGGAGCTTTGTCTCTCCCGAGAGTGCGATTTGTCATCTTGTAGGAGAATACTCGATTGATTTCTTCAAGACGCAGAGCTTTGTAAACATCTTCCGTGCCAACCCATTTTAGTGCAAAGTCTTCCTCGTCTTGCATAGCTTCAAAGGTTTCAAGAAAAGTTCTTAGAGGAGCAGTGCGCCACTTTTGCCACTGCAGAACTCGTTGATAATCGCTTTCAATGGATGCTCGGAGAATCTGATCTGGTGTTGGTGCTTTGGTAGCTGGAACAGAGAGATTCGGGATAACGGGAGTTACGACCGGTACAACAGCTGTCTCTTCTACCAACGCAGGTTCTTGTGTCAGATTAACCTGCTCTGCATTGGTAGGTTCTTGTGGCAGAGATATCTCATCAACCAATTCAGCAGTTGCTCCTCTCGTCTTTTCTGGCGAACCAGGTTCTTGTGGAAGACTTAAGCGACTGGCCTCCATTTCTACATCAGCAGGTTCTTGTGTCAACTCACGAAGAAGTTGCTCTGCCAAAGTAGGTTCTTGTGGATGTAGGACTTGAGACGAAGCGAGATATGTTTTTGGATCTTGATCAGCATAGAGAGTTTCAGAAAGAACAGCTTTCGGTTGAGCTTCCCCCTCAGAAAGAGCTTCGTTTAGAACTTCTTCCCCCTGTGGAGGTGCTTCTCTCGTGTCTGCTACTTTCGGTGTAGAGAGTTCCTTCGGGGAAGGTTTAGGCTTGACAGGAGACCGAAAGTGACCCTTTTTGATGATTCTAGAGAGAACCAGATTGTCTTCTTCGAATGAATTCTTTACAACGATTGTTTCTGGCGGTGGAGTAGGATCTTTCTTCTCTTGAGGAGATTTAGGAGGAATTGGAACAGGTGGAGTGGCTTCTTCCTTCTTTGCCTTACTCCGAGAGGAGTGTTTTTCTCGCTTTTGTCTTTTCGACTTGGGTTGATCATCCTCTGAAACCCTAGGAGTTCTCGACTTCCTTTTGGTTTTAACCTGCTCAATAGGAATCCCTAACTCCAATGCCTTATGCTTGTCATACCCTAATGGTTTCTGCTTCATATGGCACGCTTTCGGTCCTGGCTGGATTCCTGGGCACATTAAGACTCATTTGGTGACAAGAAGATGACTTATTACAAAACCATACCCTAACTTCTTTGCAATATCTCCTGGACTCTTCCTGTGATAGGTGATGGTGTGGACGAGATTATTGAAGATGATCTTGGACCAGTCAACCTTGAGTTCATTCAGAAATGCATGCAGCATTTTTAATTTCTCCTTCGTCACGTCATCAGTGCCCGAGGTCTTGTGATCAACAATTTTGTTGAAAATGTCAATAGTGAACTCATAATCTAGCCGGAACCACTTCTTCTTTAATGGCCATGTGATTTCTGCCTTGGAGGGGGCTTGATTGTTCTTGATAGAATCATAGAACTCCTCTGGATCGATATGATAATAGATAATATCAAACTTGTAGGTTTCATCTCTCTGTGGAAACCCGTATGTAGATCGAATGTCTTTCGAGGTAAGGACCACGTGATGATTATTGACTCTGGAAGTACTGGTCAGATAATCAGAAGATATGGAAGCATTCATATAGAACTGAGTTACGTCAATAGGGTGCCAAATAGTGTAAAGATGTGTGATGAAATTATACAACCCTGTTTCTGTGAGGAGTCGAATGATGTTTTCGCCAAATCTTCTGTCCAATATGTATTCAAGAAAGCCATGCGCATCCCACATGCTACCTCCTACGATAAACGGTACTCTGGATTCGATGAACCTCAAGTTTTCAGTTGGAAAGCTTGGGATCTCCAAGATGGATGGTGTTTCTGGTTCTTTATCAGTGGGTGAAGCTTGCGAATGTTCCGCCATTGTTAAGGATTTGAGAGATAGAGAAGTATGGAGGATGAGGGTAGAGACTGTGTGAAAAGGGTAAGGTAAAATGAGAGAAAGGTTTAAGTAGGGTTTTATAGGACTCCGGGTAACCGGTTATGGGTAACCCATTTAGAGATGGATTATTTGAATTTCAAAAGTACTACCGGTTCCTCTTCTCCAATAAGGTAACTGATCATCGTGGGGGAGTGATAAGATCGTGTGCAGATCAAAAACGATCATTCCACCATTTAATGAGGAGAGAGAAAAACACTTGAGTGCTTATGGGTGCATTAAATGCACGTCACATCCTGTGTCAGACAGAGTGGGATAGTGGACCATTTTTCTCGGCCACATGATCCCATTAAGATCCATCTAAGCGGTTGGGATTAAAAGCTGAAAAATGAATCATTTTAGGCACGATTCCAAACCCGAAGATAGATAAGATTTTCATAACATAAGATTTGTGAGACAAATAAAGTCAAACAAATCCTTTTTACAATCACAAAGATGCTCTTCCCGAGAGAATTATTACACAGAACAAAACGTGACATAAACGATTACGATCTCTCGTGCATTAGAAGGCAAGATTGCCTTTTACTCATTGTTACCCTTCTTCTTTCGTGCATACTCAAAGTACTCCTTCTTTCGGATCTCATGAGCAAACACTTCAGCGATGAGTGTCTCGTGATCTGCTCCCAATGTTTCTCTAGAGAGACCTCGTCTCTCCATGTCATCCAGTTCAGCCAAGACTTTGGCTTTAGCAAAAGCATACAATGCACGATACCTTTCTTCGTGCTTCAGAAGTGGTGTGAGTTGAACAAGAGAGTAGAACTCTGAGATGTCTGGTTCCTTCCCAGAGGCTGAACCTTTCTCAACTAAGTGTCCGAGATCAGGGTGAGACATTTTTTCAGGCACAGATAAGCTCTCGGATGTGAGGGCTATTTCCTTCCCTTTTTCCTTGAGCTTGAAGAATGTGTAGAGTGATTTCATTGTTACGTGAGAAGGTCCATTAAATAGAGATTTGGATCTCTCAAAAGATGTGTCCGAATGACTTGACCAAGGCACGCCTTAGGAATATATTCATTTCCAAGAAGGCTGTCCTTGATTCGAGATTTTAAGCATAGGACAACTGAGACAAGTAAAGTCTCGTTTAATAACTTTAACGAAAAACAGAGCCAACAAAGTTTTATTATTCATAAAGCCGAGAGAAGATGATACATAAGATAAGATACAGAGTCCAAGGGATCAATTCTTCTTTCTCTCATTCTTCTTGACCCCAGACGACTCATCTTTCGCCTTTTTCAGATTTCCCCACATCTGCTTGTACCATTTTTCGGTACGTGGGTTGTTGGATCTAGATGAGGACTCAAGTTCTTCCTCCTTGTCATATGCCTCTTTCTCACGCTCTTGTTTCAGAAACTCCATATAGTCTCGATCACGGAACTTGCTAGGATCCTCATGGATGACTTGAGTAGGATCTTTTGAAATCCTTTCTTCACTTTCAACAATAAAACCAGCCATCTCATCATATTGAAGAGATGAGTCGGAATCAGAGAGAATTTCCACTGGTGCTTGTGGACTGTTACCAGGATAAAGGTCACCCTGTTCCTCCCAGAGACGTCTAGCACCCTCTCTTAGTTTGTGAGAGTCACCTCTAGTGAAAGGTTTCTTTGGAGCCATGGTGAGGAAAAGAGATGGAGATGATGTGAAGAATTCACCTCCTTTTATAGCAAGAGATCCATAAAGTTCATGTGTCTGTTACACATATTTTTCAACGTAGTAATTAATGCTCATAAATATATTCAAGGAGTTATCAATTCCAGGCAAGACTTTGACTATTTAAAGCGATTCTTTATTAAGCATTGTTCCAACTTCAATGAACTTAATAGTCAGATAACTCATAATAACTTATGGCCCCTTTTGACCAGATTAAGTTTGAGTGATGAGTTTTCCTGTGACCTTAGACAAGAAACAGACAAAGTTAAACATAGTCATGAATTGCATTCATTCTTAGTACGAAAGGATAACATTTTTATTAGATCATAAGGCAGAGAGAAAGAAAGTTCCAAGACACGAGAATACAACACACAACAAATTAGAGAAAGCGATAAGGCACGTGAAGTTCCAGACGAGTCATCTCTTCGGTCACATCAGACAGATTTGTCTTCTTTGCATATTCATCCAGCTCCTCAAGTGAGAGAGTGGGTTCGGGTGAAAGAGTGGAAGACCGAGAGTGAACCATAGTGAAATCTTCATAAGAGTGATCACTAGGTTGGGGAACTTCAGGAAAAGGATGCCAGTGAGAAGTAGGAAAAGATGGTGGGTGCTTGTTAGAGCTTTTCATCATCATAATTCTCTCTTTAGCAAGCCGTGTGGCTTGTTCCATGCAGTATGCTTTCTTAGCCCTGGACTCATTGACCAAATTGTCAAGAGTTTCCTTATCCTTTCGTGTTGCTGTGTTAGTCATGGAGTAAGTCACGATGACCCTTTCCCCATCTTCTTCCAGCCTAATGATGGTGGCATTTGGTAGCTTGCTGGCTTCTCGCAGATGATGTTTTAGACGATTAGCTCTTTTCTCAGCTTCATCGATCTTTCCTTTCCCTTTGTCCATTCCTGCAATCTCTTTCCTTTTCTAAGGGTTTGAGAATGAGTAAAGCTTCATGAAATAGGAAAACAATTTATAGGCAAAAAGTTGTCGTGAGAATCTTAATAAAATCTTTTAGATACTGACACCATATTAAAAAGATAACGAAAGATAGAGTCATATATTAAAAGATCACAATCATGATAACATCACAACTTATCACCGTGGCCTAACAAGGTTATTTAGGCCTTCTTTTTCTTGCTGCTTGCGGTGGACTTGAGAGGAGATTCCATCTTAGTTGGAGTGCTTGAGAGTGAGGAGTTAAAACTTCCACTTTGTTCCAACACACTGTCTTCCTTGACATACCCTATAGGGTTGCCAACAGAGTCGAATGATTCTCTTGACTCATTTTCGGTTGTGTCGCGGAGAAGACTTTGTATGTGTTGAGAATGTTCAAGAAATTGATTAATCTCTTGCTTGGTTACAAGTGGTTTATTGAGAATTTCGCTTTTCCCTCCTTGTGCCTCAGTGATTGTTCTTTCGCTTCCTGTACTCATATCTGCACAAGAAAAGACAAACACTAGAAATTTTGTTAGATATGAAATTTTAAGCATGTCGTGTACCTCATTTATAAAAATCCTTGCGTGTGAAGATGGATCAAATCTTTTTGAATATCGAGAGCAAGAATCTTTGCAGATTTGATTCTCTTGGCTTTATGTCATTTCAATCATTCCGAGTTCATGCCTTAGAGAGGATAATCTTGCTTCACTCAAGGGTTTTGTGAGTATATCCGCAAATTGATCATCAGTATTAACATATTCAAGAGATATGTCTTTCTTCTCGACATGATCACGAATGAAGTGATATTTGATGTCAATGTGCTTAGTCCGAGAATGTAAGACAGGATTATGTGTAATGGCAATTGCACTCGTGTTGTCACATTTAATGCTCACTTCTCGTGCATTTATGCCATAATCCCTCAATTGATGTCTCATCCATAGGATTTGAGCACAACAGCTTCCGGCTGCTATGTATTCGGCTTCAGCCGTACTTGTAGCAATAGAGTGTTGCTTCTTGCCAAACCAAGACATAATTCTTCCTCCTAGGAACTGGCAGGTTCCTGAGGTACTCTTTCGATCAATACGACATCCTGCGAAGTCTGCATCTGAGTATCCAATAAGATCAAATGATCCTTCTTTCGGATACCAGAGACCAACACTTTGTGTTCCCTTAAGATATCTTAATATCTTCTTAGTTGCACTTAGGTGACTTTCTTTCGACTTGGCTTGAAATCGAGCACATACACCAACAGCAAACGAAATGTCAGGTCTGCTTGCTGTTAGGTATAAAAGAAAACCAATAATGCCTCGAAAGTTTTTCTGATCAACATCTTTTCCTTCATTATCAACATCCATTCTAAGGGATGTGCTCATAGGAATTTTGACCGAACTTTTTCCATCAATGCCAAATTTCCGGATTAGATCCTTGGTATATTTGGCTTGATTAATGAATATTCCATCTGGGCATTGTTTGACTTGCAATCCCAGAAAATAGTTTAGTTCTCCCATCATACTCATCTCAAATTTACCCTTCATAAGATTGGAGAACTTTTCACACAAATTTGGATTCGTGCTCTCGAAAATAATGTCATCAGCGTAGATTTGGACTAGTAGAATATGATCATTATCTTTTATACGAAAGAGTGTTTTATCAACCACTCCTTTCGTGAAGCCACAGTTGATAAGAGAGTATGAAAGAGTGTCATACCAGGCTCGTGGGGCTTGCTTTAAGCCATAAAGAGCCTTTTTGAGATGATAGACTTTTTCAAGCTCATTATCAATTGCAAAACCAGGTGGTTGTTCAACATGCACTTCTTCTTCAAGAAGTCGATTTAAGAAAGCACTCTTGACATCCATTTGATAAACTTTGAAATTCTTATAGGCTGCAAAAGCTAGGAATATGCGTATAGCCTCCAGTCTAGCTACAGGGGCGAAGGTTTCATCAAAATCAATTCCCTCTTCTTGGCAATACCCCTTAGTAACAAGACGAGCTTTGTTCCTAACAATGAGCCCATCTTCAATCATCTTGTTTCTAAATACCCATTTAGTTCCAATGACGTTCTGATGAGATGGTCTAGGTACGAGTTCCCAAACCTCATTTCGTTCAAACTGATGAAGCTCTTCTTGCATGGCTATTACCCAGTCAGGGTCACTTAGAGCTTCTTCTATGGTTTTTGGTTCCATTTGTGACAAGAAGCATGCCATCATACTTTCTTGCAAAGAGGCTCTTGTTCTCACACCTTCTTGGACATTACCAATAACCTGATTTGATGGATGATCTTTTAAGCATCGAAGGTTTGGTTCAAATGCATCTTGTTGATTTTGAGCATCCATTTCAGGAATATATGGTAGATCAATGTATATCATTGGTTCAGATATTGTGGTATTTGTAGGATCAATCTGTTGAGATGCAACCTTCTCTTGAGACGCAGGTTCGGGTTCTGAATTCTTTAGCTAATATTTCGTGTAAGACGAACTGAGATGTCTTCATCAATAGGTTGCTGAGGGCTTTGACTTGAATTGATTGATGGTTTACATCCAGATGGATTCTTCTCAGATTGTTCATCAAAGTTGACATGAATGGATTCTTCAATTACCATTGTTCGTTTGTTTAGAACTCTGAATGCTTTGCTTACTGAGGAATATCCCATGAATAGTCCTTCATCAGCTCTTTCGTCAAAAGCTCTTAGATGATTCTTTCCATTGTTGTGTATGAAGCACCAGCAACCAAAGACATGAAAATAACCGATACTAGGAGTTTTACCTTTCCATAGCTCATACGGTGTCTTGTTGTGAGATTTGTTGATCAAGGATCTATTTTGTGTATAGCATGCCGTGTTTATGGCTTCGGCCCAAAATCTCTTTGGTAAACCTGAGTGCGAGATCATCGTTCGTGCAGCTTCTTTCAAGGTTCTGTTTCTCCTTTCGGCCACTCCGTTTTGTTGAGGAGTTCGTGCTGCCGAAAGTTGATGGAAGATACCATTTTGCGCACAGAATTCCTTTATGACCTTATTGAAAAATTCCGTGCCCTGATCAGATCTTATACGAATTATTTTGGTCTCCTTTTCTGTTTGAAGTTGTCTCAAAAGATTTGGAAGAGCTGTTTCTGTTTCATTTTTCTTCTTCAAGAAAAGCACCCATGTATATCTTGTGTAGTCGTATACTATAACAAGAGTATACTTTCTTCCACTTAAACTTGCTGGATCTACTGGTCCAAAGAGATCCATATGTAAAAGACTTAGAGAGCGAGAATTAGCATCTACATCTTTTGACTTGAAAGATGACTTGAATTGCTTCCCTTTTTGACATGCCTCACATATTTTATCTTTTGAGTAAGATACTTCGGGTAGCCCTCTCACGAGATTTCTTTTGGCAAGCTTGTTTATCGTCTTCAAGTTCAGATGGCTTAGTTTGTTATGCCATTCTTGATTGAGATCTGCATTGCTTTTAGCCACAAGACAAACATTAGCATTAGAAGAATTTAAGGATATTACATACATATTCTTCTTTCGTTGACCCGTCAAGGCTGTCTTGCCATCCTTCGTGTTCACGATTTTGCATTCGTCTTTGGAGAAATTTACATGGTATCCTTTGTCACAGAATTGACTTGTGCTTAAGAGATTGAACTTCAGTCCTTCAACATAAGAGACATCTTGTATTGTTATTCCCTTTTTGATGATGTCCCCTTTTCCACGAGTCTTGCCACTGTTTTCTCCTCCAAAGATAACTTTGGGTCCATCTACTTCTATAAAGTTGCTCAACATTGTTTTATCACCAGTCATATGTCTTGAGCATCCACTATCAACATACCATATGACCTATTTTTCCTGCGTCAAAGATTATGTGCTTTTAGGTACCCATTTAGTTTCGGGTCCTTGAGGGTTAGCAGTTAATTTTGGAACCCACATCAACCTAGAGTATCCACGACTCATCCTTGGTCCTTTATATCCATTAGATGTACGATAATTATAATGAATGCCGGCAAAGACTTTAGCATTATATCTTTTGCGAAGATATTCCTGAGGAGGATTCTCATAATGCTTGAGATGATTAGTTTGTTTACGCAGATGAACCTTTTCAAATACTGCTCTAGGAAGAGGCTCTGGGTAATCAAACCAATCTTCTTCTGATGGCCCAGTCCTCCATTGCCATACCCAGATCTTTTGAAGGATCTTTCGGGTTGTCTGATCTGTCCGTTCTTTGACTTTCCTGGAATGGGATTCTTTCGTGTGACTTTCGGACGGTATTGCCTCTGGTTAACATTCGTCTTTTTCTTGGATCGAGTATTCCTGTTAGGCTGACCTCTTTTATGGTTTAGATCTTGTCTATTTCCATTTGGTCCATTCCTTCTGACATAAATTTGTCTAGGGTTGCCTTTAACAGTTTTCTCTTTTCCAGATTCCACAACACGTTGTACAGTCGTTCCTTTCGGTTGGCTTGTTGTTTGTGGTGTTTCGACATTGTTAATTACCATCATAGGCTCAGACACCTGGGTGGGTCCTTGAACAAATGCAGCCTCGAAGCTTTCGTGTGAATATGCATTCTTGGATTTATTCAATTCAACTTGTGAAGATGAGCTGGGGTTAATACCAATTCCGGTTCTTTCCCCGGACAGTCTGGATTCATTCATCATTCTATCCATTAGATTGGATGAATTATTGAATTTATCCAAGACTTCAAGCAGTTCTTGCTCTCTCTTCTCTTTTGTTGTGCATTGCTCCTTTAGAGCGAGAACATTTTTCTCAAGTTGCTCCTTAGCAATGACTAGCATATTGTTCTCAATACGAACTTGCTTTAGTTCATTATAGCTAAGCATGAGCCGAGAGTTCTCCTCTTTAAGTTTGGAGTAAGTGTTATTTATCACCTTGAACCTCCTCATCATTTCGGTAATGGATTCATTGGAGGTTTGACTTCCCACAGAACTTGACTCAGCTGAATAACAAGAAGATGAATGAGAGTTTACCTCATCTTCGCCTGCCATGAGGCACAGTTCGTCTGATTCTTGACTAAATAGGCACAGCAGTCCTTTCTCCTCATTAGTGTTTTCGTCTTCTGAGCTTGAACTTGAGGAGCTACTTTCGGTTGCAACTGTGTCAGAAGTTTCGTTCACTACCATTGCCTTCCTTCTTCCTTCATTTTTGGAGTTTGATGATTCGGGCTTGTTGCTCCTCTTATATCTTTCTCCAGTTTCTTTTGAGGGACTTGTGGTAGTGTTGTTATCTTGATGCTTGCTCACAATAGGATGAGGACAGTTTGCCTTGAAGTGTCCTGGCTTTCGGCAGTTATAGCACAATAGTTGCGAGTCCATGTTTTCGGATTTTGAGGTTTGAGAGGAATTCTCCGGCTTCTTTCGGTGGCCCGATCGTTGTGGGTCTTGAAAGTTGTTCTTTCTCATGAACCTCTTCATTTTCCTGACAAATAGTGCATATTGTTCATCAGATAAAAAATCACAAGAGTTAGATTTCGACCTGTTGGATGTTGATGCTGATTGATTTGCCACGAGAGCAATGTTTCTCGTTTCTGATTCTTCGGCATCTTTCGGTTCATGTTCAAACTCATATGCTTTGAGATCACTAAAAATCTTGGCCGTGCTTGTTGTTTTCATGTCTCGACTATCCCTCATCGCAATAACCTTCATTTCCCATGATTTTGGTAATCCACGAAGAATCTTCAGATTCATTTCCTTTTCAGTTAGCTCTTTCCCGAGATCTGAAAGGTCGCCCATAAGTCTGGTGAATCTGAGTTCCATCTCCATGATTGTTTCATTTGGCAGCATTTTGAAATCTTCAAATTTCTTCATGGCCATTGTCAGTTTGTTGTCCTTTTCTTGCTCATCTCTTTCTCCCAAACTCATTAGGACTTTCCACACTTCCATGGCATTTTGGCACTTTCGGACTCTGGAAACAAGGAATCATCCAGAGAGTTGTAGAGAATATTTCTTGCTACATTATCCAGATTCGCCCTTGTTCTTTCGTCTGTGGTATACTGGTCTTTCGGCTTTGGTATCATCTATGCAGCTCCTGCTCCCTGTGCGGCTGCTTGTGTATTCGCCATCATGACCGTGATTGGTCCGGTTGTTATGACGTCCCACATTTCATCATGAATAGAGCATAGGAGAGCCTGTATTCTTAACTTCCAGTCATCAAATTTAGCAAGACTAAAGGCAAGTTGCTTAGAGCGATGTGCATGTTCCTTTTCCATTTTTAAAAAAAAAAACGTGCAAAGAAAATATGCAAGATTTTCAAGAGATTTTTGATAGGAGATCTACCAGGCAGTAAATGCAAAGCCTTTACCGAACAAGGTATTGGCTCTGATACCACTTGTTGGTCCCGATAGAATGTAACGAGAGTCTAGGGGGGGGGGGGGGTGAATAGACTCTTTTCGTGAAATGCCCTAAACGTCACCTTTCGATGTTTTGGCGCAGCGGAAAAGTTAGATTCGTTTTAAATACTTTGCACGAGTTTGTGAAATTAGGAAAGCTTTCGGTAAGGGTGATACAGGATGATATGAATGCAGAAGTAAAAAGCGTAAGTAAAGAGATAGAAGGGACACAAGATTTTATAGTGGTTCGGCCAACGTTGCCTACTCCACTCTTCTTCCACAACTTATGGAAGGATTGCACTATCACTTCTTAGTACAATTACACAAAGATTTCCTTGATCACTAAGCCGGACAGCCTT
This sequence comes from Ipomoea nil, assembly GCF_001879475.1. Taxonomy (NCBI): domain Eukaryota; kingdom Viridiplantae; phylum Streptophyta; class Magnoliopsida; order Solanales; family Convolvulaceae; genus Ipomoea; species Ipomoea nil. The sequence continues at coordinate 643,995 of NW_017618993.1, forward strand.
CGTAGGTTTTTCAACTTCTCAAGTTTACTCCGCCTCTATCAACTTCTTCTTCTGAGTTGAGGTTGGTAGAAAATGATTTCTTGATTTCTCCAACGATGAAGTCTTGGCTGAGAGATGATTGCTTCAAACAACTTGCAAGACTTCTTTTGAGGTGTAAGAAAATGATCAAAGACCTTCTTCAAGTAACTTAACACCTCAATACTGGTTCACAAAAGCTTTTTGAAATTTTAAGAGCGTTCAAGAGCTTTTGCAAGTAAATAAGTCGAGTGAGAATGAACCAGCACCTTCTTAGTTGATGAAGGTGGGTTTATATAGGTGATGAAAATTCATCCGTTGGAGGGAGATGAAATTTTCGAACCTTTTAACCAGTGGACAAGGACCGGGGAGCTTCATGCATTAAATGCTCCATTAATGAGGTTGTACCATGTAGCCGTTGAAGGTATGGAAAGCATTAGGGTTTTGTCCTTTAGCTCCAGGAGATGGTACATCTTTATTTAATGCTTCTTGATTAGTGTGTCCCATAAGATGAGATCCTTATTGTCCTAGGATGTTGTCAAATCAGACAGGTAGAACATTCTTCTCGTTGTTGAAGAGAAGCAATGCTTGGTAAGATTCGTCTTTAACAAAACTATCATTTCGTGATAGTTGACAACTCCTGCTTTATCTTTCGTTGTTGTTCATCATGCCTTGTGTCTTCTTTCGTCTTGGAGACCCTATCAACTAATCATAACTCATTTTCGTGTGTTTGTCTAGCTTAACACGAATTACAAAGGAGTTATGGCAACTCTCGTCTAGGACGAGAACAGCAAATAAAAAAGCTAATAGTTAGGGGTCTACTTTTCTACGTTACATTGGTATCGTCAAAATCCTAATACAAGGTTCCTAACAACCACTATAGTCGAGGACGATTTTGGGTATTAACTCATTGGTTTATCTATAATTGTTAGGCTTAGGGTCATGATTTTGGTGATTTAATTGCATAATCCTTCATTTTACTATTTAGTTATGGTTCACACTTGTTTTGAATGTTTTACGGTGTTTGTTTGTGTTCTTGGACCATTGTAGGTCAAAGTTATGAGCAAAGGAAGTTCGACGACAAATTTGGAATCAAAACGGATCGAAAAATGCATACACAGCATATTCAACGTGTCGAACTATTCCAGTACGCCTCCAAAGAATTGAAGACATGGCTCGACGTGTCGAGCAAGAGGCGCGGCCCAGATGCGTTTCAGCTCGTTTTCGCGCGGAATTTCCATATTCAGACCAGGATTGGTTCTAGATCTGCACATACTATAAAATCTCCCCTTCTCCAACCCTAAAATTCATTCAGGAATCTTTGGAGACAAGACAGGGAGAAATCAAGAGCCACAAGTTATCTTGGGAAGAAAGAAGAAGACTAGGGAGATTCGAGAGAATCGTCTGGTTCATTCTTGTACTCTTTTGATGATTTGTAATTCTTAAACATATTTTCTATGTATAATTTAGCCATGCTTGGCTAAATTCCTTAGAGATTCTTGGGTAAAGTGTTTATGAACCTATGTGCCTGAGCTCTTAGATTCTTTAATATATTATTATTTGGGTTTAATACTTGTGTTGCAATTGTGATATCAACACCAAGGAAATTCTACTTAGAGGCAATAGTCATGGGGGCCTCTACAAGCTCCCAATTGCAACGCCATCTCCCTCAGTTTTTCTTACAGCTCGCACATCTCCGTCAGTGTGGCATGATCATTTAGGACATCCACATCATCGTGTTTTACTTCGTATTCTTCAGTCGTGTCCGGTTAGTGGGTCAAATAATTCTATTCGATGTAATTCTAGTTTGTGTAATGCATGTCAAATGGGTAAATCCTCTCGATTCTCATTGGCACGTGTTGAGACATCTAGTTCTAGTGTCCTTGATTTGATATACACAGATATTTGGGGTCTAGCTCCGCTTTTGTCAATTGACGGCTATAATTATTTTGTTATTTTTGTGGATGATTATACTCGTTACACTTGGTATTTTCCCATGAAATTAAAATATGATCTGTAGGCCATCTTTGATAAACTTCGTACTATGGTTGAACGATTTTTTAACACAAAAATTAAAGTCGTTCAATCAGATCTTGGAGCTGAATACAAAAAAATTGCATCATTCCGTTACTCAGTTAGGTATCCTCCATAGACAATCATGTGCCTACACTCATGAACAAAATGGTCGTGTCGAACGAAAACACAAACACATTGTTAAAACAGGTCTGACTCTTTTAGCCCGTGCCTCTGTCCCATATAAATTCTGGGATTTTGCATTTGAAACTGTAGTTTATTTAATTAACAAAATGCCTTCTGTTGCATTAAATAATCTCAGTCCACACTTTAAAGTGCATAATTCCAATCCCTCCTATTCTTTTCTTCGTGTCTTTGGGTGTTTGTGTTACCCATAACTCATACAATATAATCGTCATAAAATCTCGTTCCGGTCCACCCCATGTGTTTTCCTAGGTTATCCTGAGTCGTTTCGGGGGTATAGATACATGGACTTACAGACTAACAAAATTTATATGTGCAGGCATGTAAGGTTTGATGAAACAGTTTATCCTTTTGGTACTAAAAATACTGTGCAGCCATCTCCACTTGAGAAATTCTGTTCGTGGGCTGAGTCAGTTCTTCATCCCACTGCAATTTCGTCGCTGATTGGTCCTATTGCCGTACCACCCAGCACCGCCGGCAGTGATTCAGACTCTTCTCCACCACCGCCCATTGCTGCCGCCGGACCATCTGCCTCACTGGACTGAGAGCTGCTTGTTGAGGCCATCCAGCCTGTCAAACGCCCACGTGGGCGTCCCTCGTGGGAAAACAATCAAATCCACAGTTCAGACCCATGAGATGCACACTCAGAGTCGGTTTCGGGCTCCACCATCTATTTTAACGGTTCAGGTTTGTCCTTCGGATCCCACTTGTTACACGCAGGCTGTTAAACATTCAGAATGGCGAGAGGCTATGGATCAGGAATTTAATGCCCTACTACAAAATCAGACTTGGCAACTTGTGTCATCTCAGTCAGACATGAACATCATTGGGTGTAAATGGGTTTTTCGTACCAAACGAAAAACTTATGGTTACATTAAAAGGCATAAGGCAAGACTTGCAGCAAAATGGTTTAATCAAGTGTCAGGTCAGGACTTCTTTGATACTTTTACCCCAGTGGTTAAACCAACCACTGTCAGGTTGCTTCTTTCTATTGCTTTATCTTCTGGGTGGACTATTAAGCAATTGGATGTTCATAATGCTTTCTTGAACAGTAATCTCTCTGAAACTGTGTATATGAAGCAACCGCCTGGATATATTGATGCTTCCTATCCAAATCATGTATGTCTGCAAAAAAGGTCTCTTTATGGATTAAAACAGGCTCCCCGGGCTTGGTTTAATCGTTTGCACACCTTTTTACTATCTATTGTGTTTCAAGCATCCAAAACAAATGTGTCTCTTTTTTATTACTCACAGGGATCTTATTAATTGTGTATATCTACTTGTTTATGTGGATGACATTCTTATGATGGGAAGCGATACGAATCTAGTTCTTCAATTAGATTCAAAACCCTCTACTGCCTTTAAAATCAGGGATCTTGGTGAACCAGGTTTTTTTTTTCTTGGAATTGAGGCAATTAAATACAATGATGGGATTTTACTTTGCCAACAGAGATACATGTAGGATATTCTAAAACGTGTTGGAATGACAGAGCGCAAGTCCTTGTCTACCCCAATTCCCACGTCAAAATCCATCCCCGTTGACGTAAATCCACATGATGATCCTACACAATACAGGAGTTTAATTAGCGGGTGCATTACAGTATTTAACCATCACTTGTCCTGATCTATCCTTTACAGTCAATCAGTTATGTCAACACATGCATACACCTACAGCCACCCACTGGGAACAAGAGAGTATTACGGTATGTTAAAGGAATTGTTAATTTCGGCCTACGAGTCAGGAAGTCATCCTCAAGGGAAATTCATGCCTTCTCTGATTCTGACTAGGCTGGCTGTCCGAAGGATAGAAAATCCACAAGTGGCTTTGCTGTTTTTCTTGGGTCTAATCTAGTATCATGGGTCTGCAAGAAACAAAGATCGAACAGTTGTTAGATCTTCTACTGAGGCTGAATATAAAGCTCAAGCAGATGTTTGTGCTGAAGTGATTTGGATCATGTCTCTTCTGCGTGAAATCCGTGTTACAGGGATCTCGGTTCTCAAATTATGGTGTGATATTAATCTTGGAGCTACATATATGTGTGTCAATCACATCTTCCATGCCCGCACCAAACATGTAGAGATAGATTATTAATTTGTGCGAGATAAAGTTGCTATTGGAGAAATTCAAGTAAATTTCATCTCAACAAAAGATCAACTTGCAGATATATTCACCAAAACCTTGACTGGTCCTAGATTTTCTTTTCTCAGAGACAAGCTACAAGTTACAAGTGTATCTTGCGCTTGAGGGAAAGTATTAGGATTCTTGTATTTGAGTCATAGTATGACTCCTTATTCTAGTCTTCCTATGATTTCTCTTGTATATATATTCCACATGTTTGTATAGTTGTAATAAAGTTCATTCAATACAATTCATACAGTTCTCATCATACTAGCTTATTGATTATTTATTTCTTTTCAAATTTGTAGAGGTTGGAAAGATTTGGTACATTGAGCTACAACCAATAAGAGATTGATTTAGTTAAAGACACATGGTGCATGGTGCAAGTATCTTATTAATGAATGAGTTAATAGAATAATTAATTAATTAGTACATGAAATAATTGATGTTGATAATTTTAATTTTATTATTAGTACGAGTTATGAGATTTATTAGCTTAATTAATTGTGATATTAATTATTATGAATATAAAATTGCGCAGGTTTAGGATGCTGTTGTGATCTGCATATTTGTTTTGACTTTTTGGGTAGAAATTAATAAATTAAATTTTATCACGTTGGTTTTTAATTAAAAAAAACCCGACGTGGTATGTAATCTTTTTAAAAATAAAATGTATAGGATGCCAGTTTGTCTAAAAACCGACGTTATATATTATTATTATTATTATTAAAATAAGATGCTACATAAGTTTATCTAATAACCAACGTGGTATCTCTCTTTTCTTATTTAGTATATATTTACGATGTTGATTTTGGCTAAAACTCGACGTAGTATGTACTTATTTAAATTCATTTTTCTCATTACTTAAAATCCATGAAGCAATAAATGTTCTTTAATTTCGTTAATAGGCTTTCATGGAAGAACTTGACGCTTGTTGTGGGAGTGAAGGTCCATACAATGTCGACAACAGTAAAAGTTTTCTTTTAATTATAGTATATGATATGTTCGATGTGGGAAAAGAATTTGTGTGGAATGATAGAAATTGATATTATATTGTTTTGAGTGATTTAGGATCGATTATAAAATTGATATTGATTTGTTTAAAATTCATGCTTCTCACATGAGGCTTTATTAATAAATTATTGGGAAGTACCTTATGATCCGATTTGATAACATAGTTAGATTATTAGCACATTTTGATTTATTTTATCACTATTAGTTGTTTGACTTAGTTAAATAATTAATATGATAGTTTTTTTACAACAACTTATTGTTCGCAAATGTTAAAATTCAAAAAGTAGCTCAAAATATTTTTTTTAATCAGCTTGTTGAGAAAATCATCTTGCATATAATAAGTTATTAGTTAATTTATCAAATAATTTTCTAAAATCAACCCAATCAATTAATAATTTGAAATATTTCAATTGCAAGTGTATGCATATCAATCTCTATCATATAATCAAGAAGTATATTTAATTATCTCATTTCAACCTTCCAACTTGTATATAATATGATACAATCCAATCGCTTCAAGTTATGGCACAAAAACTATATATAGGAACTATTAATATATTCCAAACACGTGAATCGAAGCACTTTCTTCAATTCTACTCCAAACCTCCTTAGTCTAGCTTCTAAAATGGCCTGTATATATCTTCTTACAAAAACCAGTTCGACCAATGCTCTTCTAGTGGCGGTAGTGGTGGCGGTGGCGGTGGCGTTGTCTTCGTCGCCGCCCGTTGTGGGCTGCTACACTTCTATATTTGGGTTTGGGGATTCCCTAACGGACACGGGAAACTATATGGCTTCATGCTTGAAGGGAGTTGTGCAATGTGACGATGAGTTTCTCAAATGTGGCATTCCACCCTACGGAAAAACATTCTTCCACCGTCCTACCGGCCGCTGCTCCGATGGCCGTCTAATCATAGATTTTATTGGTTTGTTTGTTAATTTTCACAATGCTTAGTTGACATTATTGTTTTTTAGTTAAGTTTATTTATTGTTTGGATCAACTGCTTACTCCTAGGCCAAGAGGCTATAATTATTTCTTTATAAACCGTCATCACACTTTCCATAGACAGGGTATTGGACTTGGTCCTTTACCCCGCCTCTGCTCAACAATCTCTAACCACCAACTATTGAACTTGACCATTTACCAGCCTTCGTACTACAATTACCCCATCCAGCACTGGCTCGATGACTTGACTCTAATATCACTTGTTAGGATCAATCTTACCCAAAAATTTATCGTTAATTGCAAAGACTTAACTTTATTTCCTTATAAACTGCCATCATATCTAAAGGTAAGCTGGCCAACAATTCTCCTAACCAATCAATTGTTGGACTTGACCTTTTACCGACTTCAGCCCTACATTTATGTTAGTATGTATACCTTAGATTTGATGATCTTTTATCTTCCCACTTGCAGCTGAGCATTATGGGCTTCCACTTGTACCACCGTATACCGGCGGCGAAAATGTAAAACTCGGAGGAAGTGTGAACTTTGCCGTTGTCGGAGCTCCGGCGCTGGACGATACTTTCCGTGATGAACAAGGAACTCTTACTCGTAAAGATATCTCCATGAAGGCTCAACTCGATCGGTTCAAAGACTTTCTCCCATCTATCTGCAAAACCTCAAGTAATTAATCTTATATTATAACTCTATTAATTAACTATAACACAATAAATTTAATGACTAATATTTCTTGCAGATTGTGAAGAAATATTTGGTAGGTCGTTGATTGTATTCGGACCTTTTGGAGGTGATGACTACTCTTCTGCCATGTCAAAGAAAGATATTAAAGAAGCACAACTCCTCCAGCCTCGAATTGTTAATGCAATTGCATCAGCCATTGAGGTCAGCATTTTAATACTAGGAATTAAAATATGTTTTGGCTAAGGCTAAGGTTCCACTTTAAGAAAAATGCATGTTTGTTGTTTCCTAAAATTAAAGGAGTTATTTATAGAGTGTACGAATGGTGATACATGCAGGAACTAATTGAGCTAGGTGCTGCAAACATCATGGTACCTGGGATGATGCCAGACGGGTGTTTATCAGTTACATTAACACTTTTCTATGGTTCAAACGAGAACGCTTATGACCCAACAACTGGTTGTCTCAGTTGGCTCAATGAATTTGCACAAAATCATAACAAATTGCTTCAAAATGAGTTGAACCGTATTCGTGATCGTCACCCTAATGTTTTTATTACTTATGCTGATTATTACAATGCCGCATTACAACTTTTTCGTTTTCCTGCAACATATGGTTAGTATCACTTTCTAATAACCCTTCACTCCTTAAACTATGGAATATATTTTATTTGCATTATACTAAACCCCTAATCCTTCTACCTTAAGGCTTTGTTTGACACGCAAGCTTAAAAGCTAGCAAGAATAAACTAAACTAACTAATTGAAATTAAAATATTTGGTAAAATTAATTGTTAAATTAGCTGATAAGTGTAGAAAGACATAAAATAAAAAATTAAGTTATTAGGATTTTGATTAATTAAGAAAAAGGATGTTATAACATTTTTCTCATTGCTTAAAATCCATGAAGAAATAAATTATCTTTAATTTCATTAATAGGGTTTCATGGAAGAACACTTGATGCTTGTTGTGGGAGTGAAGGTCCATACAATGTGGACAACAGTATAGATTGCGGTTATCCCTCTTCAAATGTGTGTGCAGATCCTTCCTCTTATATTGATTGGGACGGTCCACACTTTACAGAAGCAGCCAATAGATGGATTGCAAAGGGATTGCTAAATGGGTTATATACTAACCCTAATATTACTGCCTCATGTGATTCTGCAACAGTAAATAGTCTTTAGAAATCGATAGATATATATATTTTTAATGATTGATATTGTAAGGTTTTTTTATTTATTTTTTTATTTTTTATGATATGTTTGTCGTGGGAAAAAGAATTTTGTTTGGTATTGATTTCTGCAGGGTTTGTTTGATAATTTTTTTGTGCATTTAAAATGTTATTAATTTAATTTTAAAATATTTGTCATGATTTTAGAGATTGGTTTTTATGGTTACGTAGATGTTTCTTTTTAATGGTTACAGACCTTCGTTTCCTTTGTTCAGGGCACGAGTAGTTACACATTGGAAAGAAGTGAAGTGCACAGTTGCCCACTTACATATAGTTCTTACGAATTCAATTTTTAAATGTTGTTGCACAATTGTTTATGTTTCTTTGCATAGTTTAAGATACTAGACAACAAAGATGCACACGACCAAATTGAAGGGAGAAATGCAAGCAAACATGTATTACACCACACCCTGGTGCACACTGGGAAAACGTGTTTGTACAATTGTACACGACAACACTTAGATACACGTAGAGTTAAACGAATTGCACGTTTAGTTACGAATTATTGCACACATACAACCCCACTTACACCACAGTAAACAGCTAATGCACTACAACCTCGTAACGATCCGGGCTACAGTTGCACAGAGGCGATGATGACAAGACAAAGTGGAAGGGAGAAAAGCGGAGAATTGAAGAAGAGGCCACCGCTCCTACTCTTCTAGACTAAAGGACAAAAATAATGAAAAATGCACTGGAATTAATTTAAAACCCATAAAATTAGGAAATAGTGTTCAATAATTAGCATCCCTAAAATATCCCTAACCCTTGATAATTCAGCCAAAATAGCACACAAAATCAAGAAAAAGTCTCTTTAAAAAAAAAAAAAAAAAAAAAAAAAAAAAAAAAAAAAAAAAAAAAAAAAAACTTCTATTTTAAGCATTTGATCTTTACAATTTAATGATAAGATTTGTCCACACGAACTCATGAGGATGGGTGGACTAATATGATCATGAGTCTAGAGAATTTTAATACTACTATTTTCTATGCGCGATGCGCAAAAATAGGTACCAAATATTAGTACTTTATATTAAAATTTTAGATTTATTTATACATTAGATATCTAAATTATTGTAAATAATAATAATAATAATAATAATAATAATAATAATAATAATATAAAACATTTTTACAAATTAGATATTTATATTTTAGGAAATAACTAATGTATAACTCCAATATATAACGTGTATATTATTATTATTATTATTATTATTATTATTATTATTATTATTATTATTATTATAAGAAAATATATAGTGGATGCATGTACATGGTAACAATAGTGAAAAAGATAAAGGAAGTTATAACGATAGATGTATGTTTGTCCAAAATATTGTATAGTACAACTTTCATAACATAATGTATAAAAACACGTAATAAAAAACGGACATCTATATTTGCAAGTAAAACTTACACTGAGCATCAATACTAAGTGCACCTGACGTTATAACTTGGTGCATCTGTAGTTATAAAAAGTTGAACCTAGGTGCACGAATGTTAACAAGGTAAAATTACTTGCACTTGTAAGTGAAAATAGGTGAAATTACTTGCACTTGTAAGTGATTTTACTTGTACTTTTTTCTTGCAAAGATGCACCAGCTACTTGCACTTATAACACATTTACTTGCACTAAGTTATTTAGAAAAATGCCACCACGTCATTTTTTTTTAAAATTACATCTGATTCGTTGATCAAGACACGTGGATGGCTGCATGCATTCTTATTTTTCTCCTGGACGGCTATTCTCACCAGATCGCGTCCCTATATATATATATATATATATATATATATATATATATATATATATATATATATATATATATATATATATATATATATATATATATATATATATATATATATATATATATATATCTGTGTGTGTGTGTATAGGTTTGAGTTCAAATGAGGACAACAATATATAGAGGACTGTGAGGACAAATAATGGGCACACAACAAAATAATAACAGGCACACAAGAATACATGTAAACATCAGGTTTCGAACTCAGGCTCTATTAATTAACAAATCTATGCACGCGACATACAAACTGTGACACAAAACTACATCCGGTTATGCACACGACATGCAGGCTAATGGCACACACTACATTTGTCCTCACAGTCCTCTATAATATACTTGTCCTCATTTGAACTCAAGTCTATGTGTGTATATATATATATATATATATATATATATATATATATATATATATATATATATATAGGAGAGCGTTCAGGTGCGAATGGCTTGTCCAGGAAAGAAATGAGAATGCCTGTCATCCGTCCACGTGTCCAGATCTAATGGATGAGAAATACTGATTTAAAAAAATAAATAAATAAATAAAACAGTGACATTTTCGTAAATAATTGAACATCGAAGTGCAAGTAAAATGTATTACAAGTGCAAGTAGCAGTTTCATATAGTGCACCTAAGTGCAAGTAAAATATATTACAAGTACATGTAAAATGTATTATAGGTGCAAGTAAAATTTGCACTGAGCATCAATACTAAGTGCATCTGACATTATAACTAGGGGCACCAATACTTATATGTAGTTGCACCTAGGTGCATGGATGTTTGCGGGTGGTTTTCACGGGTACTAACTACCCGTTGAACCCCCCACAAGAACAAAAGCGATGTCAAATAACACAAACTCAGATCAATAAATATTAACAAGGCAAAATTACATGCACTTGTAGGTGAAAGTAGGTGCACTTGTAAGTGATTTTACTTGCATTTTTTACTTGCAAAGATGCACCGACTACTTAATCATATAACACATTTACATGCATCAAAGTTCGAGTTATTTACAAAAATAACACCGTGACGTTTTTTTAAAATTACATCTGATTCGTCGATCTAGACACGTGAATGATTGGCATGCATTCTTATTTCTCTCCTGGGCAGCTAATCTAACCATATCGCGCCACTATATATATATATATATATATATATATATATATATATATATATATATATATATATATGTATGTATATATACATATATGTATATATACATATATATATATATACATATATATATATATACATGTATATGTATATATATATATATATATATATATATATATATATATATATATATATATATATATATATATATATATAATTGCACTTAGGTGCGAATGCTTCGCTCAGGAGCGAAATAGGAATGGATTCTATCCGTCCACGTGTCCAGATCTAATGGATGAGTAACACTGATTTTTAAAAAAAGAGCGGTGGCATTTTCGTAAATAATTGAACATCGAAGTGCAAGTAAAATGTATTACAAGTGCATGTAAAATGTATTATAGGTGCAAGTAAAAATTTACCCTGAGCATTAATACTAAGTGCACCTATAGTTCTAAGTAGTTGCACCTATAGTTCTAAGTAGTTGCACACATAGTTATAAGTAGTTGCACCTAGGTGCATGAATGTTTGCGGGTGGTTTTCAGGGGCATTACTACCCACTAAACTCAGATCAATGAATGTTTACAAGAAAAAATTACATGCACTTATAGGTGAAAGTAGGTGCACCTATAGTTATAAGTAGTTGCACCTATAGTTATAAATAGTTACACCTATAGTTATAAACACACCCAAGTGCATGAATGTTTGCGAGAAGTGAATGCTAACAAGATAAAATTACATGCACTTATAGGTGAAAGTAGGTGCACTTGTAAGTGATTTGACTTGCACTTCGATATTCAATTATTTACAAAAATGCCACTGCGTTTTTTTAAGCTATTAGATCTGGACACGTGTCGCGCGCTGATTCGTTCGCATATTCCTTCCTGGGCACTTATTCGCACCTGAGTGCATCCCGATTCTGATTAAACACAGTGCAATTGTCTTTAGAGAATTCTACTTTGAGTTCATCTTAACAAAGCCGACTTATGCTAATTAGATTTGTTTTTAGACTTTGTACTAGGACGACTTTTGGCAACCTAGGCAGCCCATGGACATTCAAGATGCCGCTTGCAATGATCTGGCCTTTTCCTCCATCTCCAAAGGTAATATGTCCTTCATTCTTATACTGAATGTTTTCCAGATTTTCTGGATTTCCAGTCATATGTCTTAAACACCCGCTGTCAAAATAGCATACGTTTTGTTCTTTGCTAGTTTTTGAGGTGTAGGCAACATTCTGATCTTTTCTTACCCAGATTTTCTTGCTTTGTACTGACCAATCTCTGTTGATTTGTCTGTAATACAGATCATTTTGTCTTTTGAAGCAATATGCTTTTATGTGCCCCAGTCTATGACAGTAATAGCATCTGATCCTCCTTCGGTGTTGGAAGTGATGTTGCAACACTTCAGGAATTTCAGAAGAATGACTTTCATTAGATTTGGATATCTAGGCCTCTCAGTTAGTGCCTTGATCTCTTGTAACAGTTTGGCCTCTCTACCTTTCGACTCCATTAATTCATTTTGAGTATCTTTAAGGCGTTTTTCATTACTCTCTTTTTCATCTTTTAGAAACTGATTTTCATGTATGAGTTCAAGATTTACTTTGATGATTTGTTCCCATTTAGCATGCAGCTGTGTATATGACTCTAGCAGTTCTTGTATATCATTTTCGTTTCCATTTTAATTATCATGATTTGTGGTGAATGCTACGAAATTAGTGTTGGTATCTTCTTCACTGTCTGAGTCATCGCTTAGTGTTGTCACATATGTTTTGTTCTTCCTTTTAAAGTATGTTGGACATTCTGACTGGATGTGTCCAAACCCTTTGCACTCATAGCACTGTATCCCTTCTGTGTTTGATAGTCCTTCTCTTGGAAACTCCATTAGGATCCTGCTAGTAACTTAAGCAATTTGGCTCCGATACCAATTGAAATTTGTAAAGCGTAGTACACAGTGATGCCGAAACTGAAGTTGAATTGTAACACAAACAATCTGTAACGCAGTTCGGGCAAACAACCCTAATCTGTGAGGCACTTCTCAATTTGAGAATTCGCCTAAATCCACTAAAAGCTCAATATTTAAAGTACACTGTTTGGAACTAGAAATTACACAATAGAATGATCTTTCCTACCAAACTATTGAAACATAAACACATGTACTACTTTCTAGGGGAATTTAGTATCATATTCTCAAAGACTCTCATACCTAACAAGATTAATGTTGAATGCCTGATCTCTGTGATAAAGGACAACCCCTATTTATAGTAGCTACTTCTAACAGATTTGTGAATAATAATGCTATTCCTAATCAAACTAGAACTAGAAGATCTTCAATAACAATTCTTCTTAGAACTAGTATTCTTCA